>NW_006494613.1:16286837-16307132 GCF_000325575.1 Pteropus alecto
ACTGTAACAAACATAGACATATATCTCATTACAATATATATATATATATTTTTTTTTTTGTGGGAAGCAAGACTTCTCAGTCTTCTGAGACTTAGGATATATGGAAAGGCAGAGTATCACTGTATTAGAGAATTCCTAGATCTAAGAATGTGGCAGTCTAGTGAAGGAATAGTTTTCTTCATTTTCTAGAGCTAGTTCATTACATTTTATAGAAATTGTCTTTTCAATATTTTTATAGTGGGTGTAGAAAGAGGGTAAAAATGAGTGTAGAAAGAATAAGTATATTTGAGTTTGGACATTTTGAATGTGGAGCTAGAAAATCTGACTTTACTCCCCGTTTTTGCCATTAATATGATTCTTTGAGTCACCATTTGTCCAGTGTTTTTCAAAGTAGTTTAGTTTGCATCTATGCTCAAGGACTTATATGTTATCAGTACTCTAACTACATTTAGTCTTCTAGAAATCTGTTGCAATGTCTGTCCACTGATGGCCTCCATGTAAATATCTTAGCTGAAAGTATACATTTTTATTTTTTACAAATGTATTGAGAGATAGAGTTGACAAACATGTGTGTTCAATGTGACTTTTGAATTTAAAGTTTTTTATTTTCTTTTTGTTGAATTTAACACTAAATTATCTTTGCTCATGAACATGGACTGATATAAGGTTGGGCATTAGATAATTTGTAATACTATACACATGACTTTGCCAAATTAGATATGAGTCTTCTTTACCTGGCATTTTATTTTTACAGTTATGTTCTTAATATTCACTGCAATTATTCATATATTCTCATTGTTTTATATGAAAGAGTCCTCTTATGGCTAATTTATTAATACTAAATTTTCACAAATTTAATAAAAGATTCTCTAGACTGACAAAAATAAAAACAACCGAGGTCTTATATTTCAGAGGTAATATTGTCATTTTTTTGTGCCCCTGTGTTTGTTGCATTTTTATATGAAATTTTCCTCACCATTACCATTATAAGGTAATTTCTTTATTAGGCCAGTAAATGATGGTTAGATTAAATTTTAAAAATAAGAAAACAATTAGTATGATTTAATTGAATTATTTTAATTTTTAAATTGATTTCTCTAAAAGGATGGGGATTCTAGAGAGGTAAGGTCCTGAGAACTTCCCTTATTGCTCTCAATCCCAAATTCTTTCTCAAGGTATAAAACCCAAGAGCATTTTGGTGGAGCCCAGATATATTCTTTGTAGAACTAGGCAAGGAGCTAATAGTAAACAGGTGAGGAAAAGTCTTTTTTTCTTGTAATTGTGAAAAGAGAATCTATATATTGTAATTGCCTGAAGCGAATAATTGACATTTAATTTCTTGCTGTATGTGATTACTAGAATGGTCTCCTGAGCCTCTGTAATAAGATCAACCTGATCTTAGGCTGCACTGAAGAGGGAGTCGTCACTGCTCGGCCTCAGAGGTAAGAGAACATTACTACCAGAAGTGAAAATTTCCTGGGAACAGTGAAGACTTTTCCTTTTGCCTTCTCAGAGGGATAACAAGTTCTGGCACATTTGTAGTTAGTTTGAAAGAAAAGAAAAAACATTTTTTGGTGTACTACTTCCTGAGTGATACGAAAAACTAACTCGTAGATACGTTGAAGAAGTATACAACATTGATCAGTTTTAAATCAGAAACTGAAGTGTCCAAGCTTTTATTCTATTTGTAATCTAATAAGTTAACCTAATACAGTTATGCATACATATTTATATAGTTATATTTATATAGTATATATTTATATATTTACGCACACAACAGAGGAACCCAAGTTTAGAACACTCTAACCTTATATAATGCTGCTAGTGACTTTTCTATCCTCTTCTGGACAGAGAAAGACATTGCCATTAATCTGGAACATCTCTAACTTTACTACATTAGAATATCTCCTTATATAAACATTTCTTAACTTGCTATAAATTTCTGCACAGACTATGCAGAAATGTGAGATGTTTGTGGAGATTTGTCTCCTAACAATCAGGCAAAGAAAAAATTCCAGTTATTTATAAGAGGCTATTAACTTGAGGGAATAAGATGAAGATGAACAACTAGAATTGGTACTACTGAAGAAATTTAACAATTTTCACTAAACTACATTATATCATTATAATACAGAAACAACAATAAACTAAAATAAAGAATGGTCTCAGAAATAAGTTATTCTACATTAAGATCGAGAAGATCTATCTCAGATACTTCATCAAAATTTTAAAGAGATGGGCATGATGAATGAAAATAGCAATTTGTAGCTTAGAATAAAAAGATTCTGCATATGTCTAAATTATCTACCTGTATAAATTAAATATGTGTAGTTTTGTATGTAAATTATACTAAATAAACGTATAAAACATTTAAAATAATTTAACATTAAAATAAATAAGGAAGAAGCAAAAAGAATAGATAAAAGTAGTAATAGGTTAATAGAAGAATGTTGAAGAAAAACTTGAATTTTTTAATATAGAAGGACTCATCTAGATAATTTGGTGAAGTTCCTGCATTTCAAGTGTATGACTTAATGAAAACAAGCTTCCTTAATTATGGAAGACAACTAATAAATATGCTTTTGGAAAAAATTTATTTCTTTAATTTTTTTATTAATTAAAAAAGATTGAAATTAAATGAGTTGAACATTTAACATTAGTAATTAGGAAGCAAAACAACAATAAGCCGTCAAATATAGGTTTATGGAATTAATAAAACTAAAACCTAAAATTACTGAATGAGAATGATGCTATAGAAAGAATAAAGCAATAAAGCAGATATCTTGGTATGCTGAATTGCCAAGGGAAAAAAGGAATACAATATAGAGTAGTAAGGATTAAAAAAGATGAGACCAAATGTACATATAATAACTATAAATTTATTATATATAGATATAGAAATGAATAAAAATTTTAGAGAAAGTTTTCTTTTTAATTTAAATATAAATTAATATGAATAGACCAATAAACACAAAAAAGCTAAAAAAAACCTATAAGTTTTATTAATAAATAAAGACTCCAATTAAGTAAGTTTACAGCTGAATTCTACATAGCTTTAAAAGATCAGACAACTCTTGTATAAAATATTCTGAAACATAGAAAAAGAAAGTTTTATAAAATAGCAACATAATAATATTGTAAATTAATAAAATATAGCAGAAACATAAATTTATCTTTCTTGTGGATATAATTACAATACAAGTCAATTTTAACAAATAGAATCTAGTAATGTAGCCAAAGACTATGGATCATTAATTCTCAGAAATCAAGAATGATTCAAAATTCCAAATCTATTAGTATAATCTATACATCACCAAGTTAAAGGAGAAAACTTCAGCATATGCTGAATAGTATTTGACAAAATTCAGAAATCATTCCTAATAAAAACTCTGAGAGATAAGAATAGAAGATACTTTAGATATGATGAAGACTACCCCAAACCAATTTTATAATACTTAAAATAATTTGTTAAAATTACAAGCAGTAGAGAAGCCACTATCACTGTTATATTTCAAAGTAATTCTAGCAAATGTCAGATCAAAAGTGCAATGATTAGGAACAATATCAGAAAATGAGATATAAATTTATCTATTTACTAATGCATCTATATTAGCAAATGTATAAAAATTAAGAGGACTTTCATTTCTGACTAAAGTGGACCAATAAAGATTGATGTGCTCTCCTACTTGTAACAATAAGTGAATAAAATATATGAAATGATGGTTTTCACGACAGTAGACATCAGGCAACAAACAACAGTGATCCCTGAGAAATGAGAAACAAACAAGATGAGTCCTACATTTGCACCAGATTGCTTCTTTGAGATCCCAGGTCTTAGAAAGGCAGAGGGAATGCAGACAAAGCCTGGTGGTCTTTTGGAGTTAAGAGATATATTGGAGAGATGGGAATGATGAGTGTGTTTAGAATTTACAGAGATAAGAAAGCTATGAAGAGAAGAATTTAGCAAGTCCAATAAGGCAAAGACAAAGATAAAAACATCCAGATTTGAAAAGAAGTGATATTGTCATTACTTAAAAATTATATAATATATAAATCTGATTGAATCAACAAAAAAGCTACTAGAAATGACAAGTGAATTTAGCAAGTTTGTGGGATATGACATCGAGTATAAAGTGTTTGGATTTTTATATATTTTTAACCCTCAAAAATTGGAATTTAAAAAATTCCATGTATATCAGCATCAGAAAACATTAAGTCACCAGGGATAAATCTAAGCAAAAATGTCAAGACCTATATGCTAAAAATTATAAAACACCCCTGAGAGATATTCAAAAGGACCTAGAGAGATATGCCATGTTCATGGGTCAGAAGATTCAATATAGGTAAAATATCAGTTCTTCCTCAAATTGTTTTATATAGATTCAACTAAATTCCAATCAAAATCTAAGCAGACTATTTTTTGAGGGGGTAGAAATTAACAAACTGATTTGAAAATTCACATGAGAATGCAAAGGACCTAGAACAGCTCAAAACTTCTTTAAAAAAAGATAAAGTTTGACAACTAATACGATCTGATTTTAAGCTATTGTAAGATTTATAAGACAATAGTAGTGTTTTGATTGGTATTGGCATAAAGACATGTATATATCTCAATGGAAAATAATAGAGTTAAGAAATAGGCCCACTTATATATTGACAATTTAATTTGGAGAATGGTGCAAAGGACATTCTGTTGAGAAAGAATAACCTTTGTAACAATAGGAAACACCTGTGCAGAACAACGAATTTCAACTATCTCATACAATCTACACAATTTAACTCCAGTTGGATCAACCACCTAAATGGAAAACATAAAATTGTAAAACTTCTGGATGAAAACATAAAGGAAAAAGCCTTTATGACCATGTGTTGCAATACCAAAAGCATGATTCATAGAGGAAAAAATTGATAAACTTTTATCAAATTTTTATTTTTTTATTTTTTTAAAGAAATGAAAAGGTAAGCTAAAGACTGGGAAAAAATATTTGCAAATTAGATAGCTGATAGAAGAATGATTTCCAGAATAGACGAGGACCTCTCAAAACTGAGTTATAGGACAACAAAAATCAATTTAACAGTGGCAAAAGATTCAAACAGGTATTTGCAAAAAAGGAAACATGGATAGCAAGCACATGAAAAGATGCTCACCTTTATTAGGTAAATGAAAATTAAAATTACAACATGATACCACTATCCACCTATAAGAAAAATTTAAAACTGAAAGGACTGACTGTACAAAGTGTTGCCGAGGATGTGAATAAACTGGAAGTAATATACACTGCTGATGAGAATGCAAAATGTATAATGATTTTGGAAAGAGATTGGCAGTTTCTTAAAAAATTTAAGTTTTACCTACCATGGGATCTAGACATTCTACTGTACCCTCCACATATTGAGAAAAATGAAAGCTTACATTCATATCAAGATTTACACACAGATGTTTGTAGCAATTTTATTTGTAATATTAAAAAATCAGACACAAACCAAATCCTTCCACAAGTGAATAAATAAACAAACTGTGATATCCATATAATTCAGCACTACTCTGTAATCAGAAGGAATAAATCACTGATGCCTGCTGCAAAAGAATGATTCTGAAAATAATTAACCCGAGTGAAAAAAGCCAGGTCAAAAGAAGTACATATTACATGATTCCACTTACATAACATTCTAGAAAATAGAATAGCAGTTGCCTGGAAATGAGTTGGGGGGAATGAGGTGAACGGGGAATGAAAGAGAGGTTATGAGAAAATTTTCAGAGATGGTCAATATGTTCAACATTCTGATTGTTTCATAGATACATATGTATGCCAACTCTTACTGAATGTGCACTTTAAGTATGTACAGTTTATAATATTTTAATTATACTTCAATGAAGTGGTTAAAAACTAATAAGAACATGATGATGTAGTTTTAATTGACATAACAAATAAAATAGCTTTCTTTGATACTGGAAATAAAGATCTAATAATGGAAACTGGAGACAAATTTCTTTCACATGAATACATAAAGCATTGAATCTTTAAAAATATATTTACCAAAAGAAAAACTATGAAACTCAAGGAAAGCAGATTTTAAATTTAATAAAAAGATATACAATAAGATATGACAAAAGGAAATACAACTATGTTCTTAGATGAGAAGCCTTAATGTCACATAAAAGTTACATTTCCTATGACTAATATTTTAGAATTTAAGTACTGTTTGGGAGGTAGAGATCAGATAAAACATCCTCAAAATGTTCTTCAAGGCTATATGCTTTTGAATGGCCAAGATATTTCATTATGAATAAAAACAATGAGTTGGAACATACCAGATTTCAGAATATACTGCAAAGCTACTATAATAAAACTTACATTAGTTTTATTAGTATTAGTATAAAAATAGATCAGTAGAAATAATTTGTAAATAATTTTCTAGAATACCTGATAATTTTAAATCTAAGATGATATATAAACTCAGTGAGAAATAATAGTTTATTTAATGTGAAAACAACTAGAAAAAAATTAGATTGGATTTCTGTCTCCTACAATATACGAAATAAATTTCAGAATCTACACCAACAATAACTTGATAAAGTCATATGTGGTGTGATCCTCATCATTTTATTTCCCTTTTTAGTTCACCTTTCTAGTATATGTACAAATGGATCAGGTAGATTGATTTAATATAGGAGGTGACAGCTTTAATCTCTGCTGCCTGAGATAAATTCTGGATATTATCTGATTGGTGAACTTCCTAAATTCACCAATCAGAATCATCAAACTATAAAAGCACATTCTTTACATGTCTTTAAAATCCTTTAAAATATTTTTCTAAACATTTTCTTCAGAAATGGGGCTTTTATGTTGTTGCTTTATACATCTTATCATCTGTGTGGAAGCTCCAGAAACAAAAATGTCTTACAGTTAAGTGAGTAAATTCTTTTCTCCTCAATATTTATTTCTTCTAAATAGGGATAAAACATTGGAACATTATAGAAAATTTTTTATGGAATGTTTTAGTTATATCACAAAGTTTGGGACATATCTTTGTATCTGTTGAACACAGAGATATTTAGAAGAGTGTAAGAAAAGGAAGAAAGGTATGTCTGCTTTCATGGTCATCAAAATCATAACTGGTTATATTTACTAAGCATATAAAAAATAGGGGACTGTTTCAATGGTGGTGTAGTTCTGTTTTCACAAAATTTAGAATTCATGGTAATTTATTCTGATTCATATTTTCGGATTCATATATGAGGACTATATAGGGATTCATAGTAATATGTTGAGAGATTTGGAAAAAATGTTTCTAATTCATTAATGTGTTTTATATTGAACAATTTAGCTATTTAATACATTGTATTTATATGCAAATTATCTATGCAATTTAGAAATGTCTTACAAAGAATATTTTGTTATTCGGAGGGACCTATTTTCCTGGACAGAATGAAACACATGATGATTCCAGGTTAATAATTTCAATAGTTCTATGTATTTTAATAGTTTATTCTCTTCATCTGACCAACCAAATAAGACCTTGGGATTTAAATCTTCATAGCATTTTATTCTCACTCCTAGAAAAGAAATGATCTGAGGTCTTGTTATCTCCATGTGCCCACTGTGGTAGGTAAAACAAAGGCCCTGTTCAGTGCCTTGAATTAAATGGCCTAAGACTATTACTTTCACTATTTTGAATAATCTAAGTTTATGATGCATGTATCAGTTTGATGACTTTTAGACCATGTTCTAAGCTAAATTATTTATTAAAGACTTCAATTTTTAATGTTAAAAATGTGTTAAATAAAAATATTTTCTCAAGCAAATTTGTAGGACTTGATGCTATTTAGTGAAGAATCCTTAGGAATCTGATTACTTGACCTTGAAATCTGAAGATGTTCTCAAAGATACACATTCGTCCAAATTCCTAACCACAGAGTACATTTAATTTAGACTAATCAAATTCAGAAATGATTTTTTAGGTACAAATTTATTAAACACTTTTACAAGTTCTCATTAATTTCCTCACCATTATTATTGTTTTAATTTTTTTAATTTTAATTTTTAAATTTTTTTTAGGAGTGATTCAACTTTTCTAAAAGTACAACTGGAGTGCCCAAATCTGCTACCAAGTTAGTGAAGGGCCCAGGGAAACCACATGCACAGTCTCTAACTCTGCACGTAAAGATTATCTACTATTATATATACAAGTCCTAGGGATTTGTGTTTGAGCTGTAGGGCTGGAGAGTACTTTTGCTGTTCTCATCTGAAGGAGAACAGAGCAGGGACATAACAATTGGCAGAGCTAAGTGCTGTGTTTGTACCTGTGAATGCAGGTGCTTGAGGGAGTTGTGGGTTTAATTGCTTGGGGGCTAGAGATTTACCTCACAGCAGGCATCCAATCAGTCTGTACTAAGTTATAGGACATTCAAGGGCAGAAAGAGACTTTGTGTAGCCTCTTTTGTGTTCCTACATTGCCTAACTACATATACTATGCTACATGCACAGTTCAAGTCGAATACATTTTGTAAATAAATAAAAGAATCCTAATTTGTCATATAACAGATGATGAGAATATCTTTTTCTGTTCTTTATTTAAGAGTACGATTACCATGAACTTAAGAAGGCAATGACAGCTTCTCCCTGTTTATTTGTTTGTTTTTAATAAAACAAAGAGAACGCTTTTCTGTTGGATTCATAAGGGGAAGGGGATATTTTTTAAATAATTGTTCATGGATAGATATACTCCTCTTTAAGTGGTCTTGATTTTTAATTAGTTAAATGTGTTTTTTTATCGTTATATTTTAATGCAGGTTTCAGATCCATGTTGTTAGACCTTAGAGGTTTTAAGTCTTTAAAATAACCAGAAAGAAATTAATTATAAAATATAAATTTTAGGAAACAAATGCTAAGATGTACTGAGGTTGGCATAGGCCTTGGTAAAACTTGGGTTATATAAACCACTAAATAATGAGCTGTCATGATTATAGATCTTTTGAAATAATCCTGAACCCTTGAACTCTGATGTGACTCTGCAACTGGCCCTAAGCAATCAGTTACCAGGATCTATTAAGCAGAAAATCTCAGAATGTGAAGGTGGGTTTATTCAGACCATGAATTCTTGCCTGCATGTGGTAACCAGCTACAGCCTATCCAGTAGTTCAACACTTAGGACTGATTTCTAGCATTTCCAAAAAAGGCACACACACAACAGAATCACTATACATCTATATAATCAAGAATGCAGTTAAGTATACTGTTGTGCTAATGTAAATTTAAGAAAATGTTGATAATTACTCCCTTCAAAACGAGGAAAAAAATGTTATATTGGGAAATTTAGCTGGGTCACAGCCTTACTATCATTGACAGCAGATTTTAAAAAAAGAAGTTATTTATTTTTTCATGATGCTTATTTTTTCTATATTTTTGGAAACATGATTTTGTTTTACTTAAGGATAGGGGAATGGGTTTATTTTCTTGGGAGCTAATTCCTTTAAATTATGAATCTTTCATAACTCTAGAATTTTTCTCGTTTTTCTTTCACCAGATCACTTTGTTGTTAACTTTCCAATTTTATTCTAAGTTCCATACCAGCAGTCCCATGTGAGGCCATTTCTCCTTCCCACAATGTGGAAAGCCACTTACATCTAGGAAGATTTGCCATTCTGTTAGGTAGCTAGTCAGACATGAGCAACAGGGGAACAGAAAAATAGAGACCCAGCTAGAGACTGCCCAAAGAACACCTACTGGTAGTTAGAGAATCCCTCCTGCATCCCCAGAGATAAAGGACAGGAGGGTCTTAATTTATAGCTTGTCTAATCTGGCTGTTGACGCCTGCACAGAAGGTACTAATTTACCTACAATTTAAGCTTCATTATAATACTGTGTTTATGCCTGGAAATCCATGAATCTAATTACAACAGATTGAATTCTGGGTAAGCACATGCACACTAGGCAAAGAGTTATATAGCATCCAGGTGTCAATCAAAATGACCTTACTTGCCAATTACCGAGGAACGCTTTTGTAACCACCAATCACAGCCCAGATATAAGGCAGACATTCCTACTTCTGGGTCCTTCTTTTGTGGCCCTTTTGGCCTCTTTGTGTGGGTTATTGTGGTTACAGCACTGGGATCATGTGCCTCCTTGGGGCATTCTCTGTCTTTCTAAAATATACTTTTAATAAAACTATTAAATCTCAATGACCTGTGATTCTTCACTGCATCATTTGAGGAAAAATCTAAGGAAAATGCTAACTAAATGTCTGCGCCACTGTTATTCATCTCCCTCCCCTCTGCCATTGGGACAACACCAAACTCCTATTGGTCCCAACAGTGACAATACCACTGCCTTTTAGACTCTTTTCTGACTGGAATTGCAGAGCATTCCCGATGGACTTTCATCTGTTTCTAGTGCACTAAGCAGATCATCTACAAACAAGGTTCACAACTTTTCCTTTTTTATTAACTTGTCATTGTGGGAGCTTTCTGTGAGAACATAGATGTGGGTTGAGGGAAAAGCAGTGACACAGTACTAAGAGGTGCCATGAGAGTCAGTTACCTGCTTATGCAGTTCACAGAAGTCTTCAGTACCTGCTAGAGCTTTGTCTTAATCATCTCACCTGTACTTTATGAGGGGAATGCTGCTGTGCACATCCTATGCTAAGGTTTGTTAAATTATCATCATAATGGGCAGTTTGGTTCATATGGTCATAAGATATTTTGTGTTCATTCATATAGTTTGGACAGTCAGTCACAAGCCTGGAGCTTCTTTTTAAATTTGAAACAGTTGCTAAAAAAAGAAGATGTGGGCTTACTTTGAAAATGCTAGGGATTTTATTCATTTTCTCTCTGGGATTTACCAGAAATTTCATACAGCATCTGTATGCCATGGACAATTTCAAAACCATTTGAACTACTGAGTCATTATACCCAGTAGTAGCACAATTATATTACAACCTAAGTCTGATGAAGTGAAATTTCTTGCCCTAGACCATACTCAAAACAGGTACATTGGGCACTCGGTAAGTGGTTACAAGCAGCTCACCCAAATATAGGATATTTTGTCTCTAACATCCATATATACCCATTGTACTTGTTATTTTGAGATTGGTCTTTTACTTTAGAAAGAATATTTTGACATGACCCAAACTATTGGACTCCTGGAAATTGTGTCAACAAGGGCAGACTCATGAACATTGTAGTTTGTCTCCTACTTTCTGGCACAGACTTGTCTTACTAAGTTGTGCCAGGTTCTGGCTATTTAGCAAATAACCACACTCTATATACATTATGAAAGAAAGCTAGAGTTGACATAGCCCTGTGGCAAGGTAGCAAAGTTATACTGTTGTCTCTGACAGGTAGATGCAAACAGCTTATAATTTCACTTATTGACTTTAATAGAACATACATCATTTGCTACATAGCAAACAACTGTTGAATCATGCCTGTAAAGATACCTGATCTGGAACCATAGCTGCAATGACATCAGCACTTGATTAAGTTTTTGATAATCTGTCATTCTCCATGACCTGCCAAGATTTTGCACTGACCAACAGGCTACTCAATTTGTGTTCTGCTAAGAATCACAACCCTTGCATATCCCGAGTCACTGATGGTGACATTAATCTTTGTAGTTTCCCTTAGGGATGGTAATTTGATTTACTATTTTTGGAAGGGAAGAGATACAGAGGCTTTCCCTTAGTTCTTCTTAGAATAATAGACCTTGTTCCATATATTAGGTAACCAATATGACAATTCTGCCTGTTAATTAAGTACACAGTTGACTCTTGAACAACACAGGTTTAAACTGTGTGGTTACACTTAAACAAGAATTTTTTTCAATAAATTTATAGTAAGTCCTTTGTATCCCCAAGTTTCACATCCTCGGATTTTCAATCCATGGTTGGGAATCCATGGATGCAGAGGGCCAACTGTATGCATTGATCTACACCATTTTTAATAAGGGATTTGAGCATCCATGAATTTTGTTATCTATGGGGATTCCTGGAACCAATCCCTATGGATACTGAGGGATGACCGACTTTTTGAAGAGTCCAAAGTTATATGTAAATTTTTGACTGGATGGGGATTGGTGCCTCTAACCCCTGTGTTGTTCAAGGGTCAGCTGTATTCTATTTCTGCTGTAGTTCTGAAACTCCTGCTAGAACAACTCCACGCTTACTCTGACTTGTGGAACATGATGGTATTTTGGATCTATGAGGACAAATGTGAGTTCAGAGCCAATACTTAATAAATTCTAAAGCATAAGTATTTCACTTTCTAAGATAATTTTGTCACATGGTGATGTGTCCATTTGGGGAATCAAATTTAGGTTTCTTTGTCAAGCTAATCATCCTCAACCTTTATCATGGGGTAGGCTCTGTCTTGAACTGACTTAGGTAAAAGAACTAAGCTGTGACTCTCCAAAGTGTCAATTTGGGTCAAATTTTTGCTCAGCAAATCTAGAATTTATTATACTATATATGTCAAGAAACACTTAAATGGACTTCTAGGGATAAATTTATTTCATTACCATTGTTACCAATGTACATTACCATTATTACTAATGAGATTAAAGAGTCAACTTTCATTATAGTATCTCACATGGCTTCTTTGGCCTACAGAGTATAACCACCAGAGAGGTCATCAAGAATGTCCATGTCTTCCTCATGAAGGTATTCTTAATGTCTTTTTTAATGACTCTCCTCCCAGATATCCCAGGGGGGTGTACCTAGGCAATGGTTGCGAAGATTCCACTTAATAGATTCGTTCTAACAAGTCTATTTCCATAATAATATGACAAGGAAGTTTTTGCCTTTCAATTTAATTAACTGTAGCTATGTATTGAGAGAAAGATTATATTAGGCAGCCTAGCAGAATATTAATGCCATACACAGGTGCTCACACCTACACAACTGATTTTGAAACTAATGTGATTTCATCCATGCCATGCATTAGAACCTAATGAATATTTAATTATATCTGTGATCAGAAACACTTAGAACCAACTACCACAACTACCAACTCCCCAGACTCCAGCTATTTAGATTTGTGAAGAATTTTAACTCATTTGATGTATATACTATCTCTTTTTAAAATGAATCTTGTACCTCACTATCTGGACTATACTGAGATACAAGCCTTGTTATAGATCTTGAAGGAAGGAGAGGAAGAGGAGATGGTTCTGGAAATAATTTCATCTTATGAGGCTGATTTCCTGAGTGCAACCAGGTATTGAGGATGAACTGATTTTTTTTTTTTTTTTTCAGATAGAGGAAGGCTTAGGAGAATTTAAGGTTTCAGAATCTTCAGACTCATCCATTTCTGTTTAATTATTCCCATCACATATTTCAGGGTCCTGCTCCTTTCTCACTAGTGTCATTAGCTAAAAGACTTAGGGTGTTGAACATTTAATTGCTGCTGAAATTTAAACCCTTACTATAAATTCCTGTGCATTGTTCTTAGTCATGTGTGCCCTGTGACTAGAGGAAATAACAGTCTTCATGAAAGCCGTCATAAAGACTTTTTTTTTTTTTTTCAAAAACAAAATTCTCCAGGGCCATTAGAAGGATGCAGATGATTCTTCTGAACTTTAAAATCACTGTCTTTGTCATAGCATAGGGTCAAAGCACCTAATCCTCACAATGCTGTTTCCTCCAACTGTATTTTAGTTAAATGTTACTACCAGTGATAATTTGAGTAATTATGATATACCACATTTCATAGGTTACTTATATTCCATTTTTGCCCAGAAAGGAGGTTATCCATGAGCTCCTGAATTACATGCCCAACCAAATCCCATAATACCATTTTGAGAGTAAGTTTTCTAGGACAATCGTGCTACCAATTATTGTATTAGACAATAGGAAATAGATAGAACACTCAGATTAGGGAAATTTAAACATGGTTTACTTATAACGTGCTGAATTAAAGAGAAAAGGCTGAATCTTGGAAAACCACAAAGGTGCAGAATCTCAGAACTTTGCTACCAGAAACAAATGTCGCCCTCCTTAGGTATAAAGGTGATGGGGGTAAGAAAGGTTTTCAGAACCAGAAGGAATTGCATAGAATAGGCCATCTTTAGTGCAGTAGTGCCTTCTTTTCAATAGGCATAGCCAGCTTGAGGTGACTTTTAAAGAAAGGGAGTCAGGATCCCTGACCTTGCTCTCATCCCTTCTTTCACAATTCTCCCGGGCCTCCCCAGCTGAAGTAGAGGGCACAGGACATCTGATCATTTATTTCAACAGGTCAGCCTATTGTGGCACAGAGTGGAGGATAGATCTGGAAAGGTAAATAAAGATGCCAACCACATTTTATTTTTTGTCATTGATTTTTTCCTGAAATTCTGAATTTAGCCTGGCATTTCATTCTTTCCTGATTGGGTATATTCACAATTTATTAGAAATATAATGCTACAATTACCAAATTTCCTATAGATTCTTTCTACACACACAAGAAAGCTGGTAGTTCATGTTCTGCATAGTCAGTGTATATTTGACATAGTAATGATATAATTTAGAAAAATAGAGTAAATAGGATATTCTGTTTTTAAGGACCATATTTGAGTTTATGCAACTCAAACTTCTAATTGACACACTTTTGCCAGTATAAACATGAAATTCAAATATTATGATATTGCAATTCAGTCCTATAAGTGATCTGCAGCTTTGTCATAGTCTGTAGGTACTTTCCTCAGATTAAAGGGTAGTTTGATCTTTACAGTTATCTTTTATTTCTTCTTTGAAAATATCAATGTAGACTGAGATCATATATCACAGTGAAGTTATACACTTGTTGTATTTGAAATATCTAAAGTTATATAAGATTTATAAAATAATATTTTCTAAAATAACATAATTTAAATTATAAGGCAATATGTGTATATTTGAGGTCAAATATTTTTTGACAGCTCAGCATGAGTCCCTTTCATTATTAACACCAAAAGAATTTACAGTTTCTCCTTTTTATCTACTGCATAGCTACTTAAAAGTCAAGGAAACTGGAGAAATTTGGGACCTGCTTTGGGGGGACATTTTCAAACTTTAAGCAATAATGATAAATGCATTACTCAAATAAAATATGTAGTGGAAACATTTCTGACACTTCCATCTGCTGTTACCTTTTAGTTTAATGTAAGTTGAAACAGGATGTTCAACCTGCAAGCCACATTTACTTTGCAGTAAATACTGCTGATCTGGAACATTTAAAATTTGGTATCACTGTAAAACTGATGAAAAGGGACAAGAAGAGAATTTATATTTAAACTAGTGCTGTTTTAGTAACAAAGAAACCAGTAACAACAACTCGGAATGACAGTATTTTGTTCTTCACTTTTGGATACAATATCAGACATCAGAATTGTAAATGTTTAGATGGAAATAAAAGTGTCTTCATAGAAAAAAATGTTAGAGAATAATGCACATACTTGTCTATAACTTAATTTTAATTCTTTTTTTTGTTCTTTGTTTTAAGGCTGAAAATAAGAAAATATTCTCAGTCTTTACTCTGTGTCCATCTGGAATGAAATGTGAACAGCTGATGTTAAAAGACACAACCGATGGACAAAATGTGCCATTGAAAAGAATAATTATGAATTGCTCCTAGGAAATAGCATTTAAAGCCAAGTACAATATAGATTACATCATTAGGAGCAAAGCAAGGGTTTTAAAGTTTGGCTGATATCTATTATTTTGGTTAGAGAATTGCAAGCTTCAGAAGATAAAGCCATAGAAGATATAGAAAAAGTAATGATCAGTTTCGGGTTTTAGAGGTCCTAACTAATCATATATCAACACCACCTTGGGGTTGTTAGTGTTTTGATTTCAGAGAAACTGCAGTGAAGATTTGATCCTATTTATCGAGGCCATGGAATAAACTATTGTTTATCTGTGTTTTGGAATGCTTCATACAAAGCAAATACAAATCACATAAGTGTTTCAAAAGCCCCAGTAAATTAAAAATATTATTTATAAATAATTTATTTTATTTCTACTTTTACTATTACCATAACACAGAACACAGACTAAATATTATAAGATTATATAATTTTTAATTGATTGCTTAGATGGAAAAGTGTGTAAAGTAAGGACCTGACAGTAATTATACCATTTTCCTAGATAGACTACAAAAATCAGAATTTATATGAAGTTTTAAAACTCTGGTTTTAAATCCAGAGGAATTATAAAAATATAATAGTGATGATAGAATTTAGTCCATATTTACCATTATATTTTTAAAAAGATATAAATTATAGGCTAGTTAGTGTGTTCTAATAGTATTATGAACTGTTCAGTGTATAAAAATTCAATAAAAATGACTCAAGCTTTTATTTAATTTTGTTATTGTGGTTATTTGTCTTCATTAATTCACCAAAAATATATTGAGTCCCTTTAAAATTTAGAGACTAAATTAGTTTATGGAGATTTTATCACAATGACAAAAGCACTTCTTTTAGTAACATGAAATTTAATTTAAAAAAATTCAATGCATGAGTTTTTAAATCTACTATATTGTATACAAGAAAGTTGTTTTGTACATTTGGAATATTTTTAAACTATCTTTATTTGCAGTGCTTGTTGTAATAATTGTTTGCATTTCTCTTGGCAGACAACAATTGATTAGGGAGTTGAAAGACTGAAATTTATATTTTGTGCTCCATGTTTTTAGTGTATACTAATGTGATGATGCTAAGCTCAGAGATTGAATCCCTCAATCTTCCTTCAGTGGATAAACTGGTTAAAATTGTATAGTCACATAGCAGCCCTACTGTTTTTTGAAAAAGAAAAAAAAGGATATATTAGTAATCATCAATAAGAAAAAAATTGTTTTCTGTTGGACAGTATGCCACTTTACATTAAAGCAAAATAAACAAACAAAAACAAATACAGCAAAAATCTTAGAAGCTGAAAACCTCACAATTTCAGGATAATCAAATTACTTTTTCCTCACAAGTATGTCAGTTCTCTGAGAGTTGTAAATGCAAATGTTTTGCAAATGATTTTGGGCAGACAATTATCAAAATGCTATCCGTTACTTGGATATAGTTCAGTTGCATAAAGCATTTATCATTTTAAGGGCAGAATGCTCAGGTCTTTGTAAAGAAGAGTGTTAAAATAGCAGCATTTAAACATAGTTGATTATTTGAAGAAAACAGTGAGCACTCTGAAATGTATCAACAAAACACCATTGCTATGGAAAACTCAAAAAACAACTTAAATTTTTATTTCTGGACACTTTCAGATACTGAACCTATATCTTTCATGGGTTTTAATTGTACTTTCTGAATCTACAAAATAATATTTTATGGAATTATTCAATTTTGACTAGCATTTATAAACTTCCATTTTGTGCACAATACTGAAGATATACAATGTAAAAATGCTATCTTCTTCCAGACAACTTTTTGATGAGAAATAATGCATAAAAATTCTACAAACTACTTAAATAAATAGATCATATGAAATGATCACTATGTGGTAATATAAATAAAGAAAGAATAAAATTTAATTTTTCGAAATTTGGTCATTTATTGAGAGGAGAAGCCCAGAGGCAGGAAGACAAAGTAAGGGTTCAGGCTAAAGAAACAGTTCAGACTAAAGAAAAGGTAGTCAATGAATAAAGAGAAGGGGCACAAAATATGCAGAAAACTGTCCGTGTTGATGAAATTTTGGGTAGACTTGCAATCACTTTTTCTTCTGATCTCTGCTTATATTTACATTTCTCTCTCCCGCTACACATTTCATGTTTCTTTTTTACTTCAGCCAACAACACAGCTGGTAGGATTCTTTATCTGTATCAGGAAGGATCTGACCCTTTGCAGTTCTATCTGTTTAGGCTTAGTATAATGTTCTATTAAACTATAAAACTGTACAGGTTCATACAAGGAGAATTCCTAGGGATCACTTGGGTTCCAGCTATACTGACACATATTTCCACTTACACTCAAAATAAATTATTCGACAAAATACAATAACCTCATTTTCCTCTTCCTGTTTTACTCAGTGGCACGAAGAACCCGATAAGGCTGGATGAGTCTCTCCTTCCATTTCAGAGGAACCACATGTGTGTCTCTTGGTGGCATACTCTCCTTGAGCATCTGATTTCTTAAGCAGCAGGTTTGAGAAGAGTGAGATTGAAAGAAAATATTGTAAGTAAATATTTAGGTGTATAATGAAAATTATAATCCCTATCTACACCACTTGGTTCTATTCGAATTGTGAGAAAAACAGGACCACATATTGGTTACTGGCTTAGTGCTTATAGCACTCTGTATTAAAGTGGTATAATGGTTAATACTTTAAGTAATAGTACACCATTTCATCTTTTGTGTGATGTGGTACATGGTGAGACCTTGGACTTAAATCAATGCTTAACTTCTTGCTGTTAATTAAGCAACTGGAGAGTTGTTTAATTAGAATCAATATTGCATGTGATACTGTAATTGTATATAAAGAATTTAGTTTGTCTAGGGTTAGTAGTGATAAGAGAAGAACGACAGATACAAAACGCAATTCCACGACTAGAATAAGTTCCTATTTTAGAGAGGAAAAATGATGATCTAAACTTTATGAATAGGGTTCCAATGTAATCAGCCTGCCATCAAGTAGCTATTTGGTTCTAACACCATAATTTAAAGAACCCTGTAGGGGCTACATTCTTGATGGCTTCTAAGGAAAAATTTTTCACTAAATGTTAGTGATTGATGGGTTAACAAGGGCAAGCCCATTGTGTGGGCCCATGCATTGGTAGGTATGCTTTTCTATCAGCTCACTGAGTATGTACTATAGTGACTGGCAAAGTATGGTGATGAACATGCACCGAGTGGTTCATTTTTCCATCTGTTATTCAGCACCTTATACAAAATAACAATCTACTGAATATGGGCACAAACATATGACCTAAATATTTTTAAAAATGGGCCCATTTGAAAGATACACACACAATCTCTTTTTCTAAGCCACCATGTCAACAATCTTCTAATATCCTTTCTTAAAACCTGAACATCTAATCAAAGCATTAGCCACTGCTTGTGGACCAGTGAGATCATAACTTCAGGTCTTTTTTCCTTGTAAGTAAAGTGTATACTTACATGGCCATCTCGAAGCATTTCCTAATAGGATTAATTTATTTTCCACCATTAACGCATCTATAATGTCCTAACAGTCTACACCTGGGTGATGATAGCATTTTGTGCAGAGAAATCAGATTTATTAATTTTTTTTCTTCTTTGGACAACCGATGTCAGAGAATCCTCATGGGTCCACCGGTTTGTGTTGATGGAGAGTTATATTGTAGCTGCAATATATGCTTTGGAAATATGAAAGAATTTCCAATGTAAACCATGTATTCTTTCTACACAATACTGGGCCTTATTCTATATATATTACTTTCATTTTATAATGAAGTGATTTTTTTGTAGTACTAAAATATATCTTCATGAATATGAGAACATTCAATTTATGATTAGGGGCTTATATTAAGTGGTCACCTGTTATTCCATGATAAATTGCTCAGGCTTTATCAGGGTTCCTCAACAAATCAAAACTATTTTTGCCAAGAAGGAGAGTTAGTTGATAAAGAAAGCACACAACGAAAGCTTCACAGTCCCTGATGGCTTCATTACAGATATCATGCAACTTTCTCATACATCAGAGATCTTTCAGCAACATTGACTTCTGCCTCATCTTAAGGGCCTAAGGAAGAGTTGCTTGTATGATAGCATGTATCATGAAAGAGACCCTTCTTTTCGGTGGGGTGGGGGTCTAATCAATGACTACGGGTTTTTAAGACATCTGTAAATGGGTCTCATTGGTCCACAAATATAGTTTATGTTGTTTGAAACTACAAATATGATCTCTAAATATTGTCTCTTCTTTAATTGTAGAGAGTGATGGTGCAGCAATTTACCCTTCATTTTAGAGTAGGTGTCATGATATGCCTAAGATCTGAAACATATTTTTGGTGGTATTTGTTTCTAACTCTTTCTCATTTATATGTTTTTTTCTAAAACATATATGAGATTTAGGAATTGAATTAAATTGTTCTGGTAATTGGCCATATCTAGAACAGTAATTGTAATTTGAAGTCACTCTCTGATTAAGCTCATAAGAATTAACTATCCTTTTCAAATACTCAACCAGCAAATTTGGTAAAATAGTCAAGGTATATTCATCTTTCAAGTCTCAATGGTACTAATCATCTCTGTCGCTTTCCCAGTTACATAGTATACCATCTGATTCATTATTTTGGTAGAAGGAAGATGTTCTAGGGATTTTATCTTTGTTATTTCCATCATAATAATTTTTCTTCATAGG
>NW_006494613.1:16307149-16316490 GCF_000325575.1 Pteropus alecto
TATGTGGACATTTCCAGTTGGTGGGTATCTTCTTTAAGAATTGAGAATGTAAACAAGATGAGTTCAGAGTCTCCTGATGCTTATGTAAGGGCTACAAAAAAAGTCACTAAATGTTTTTAAATATCCCTTCAATTTATTTCTCATGTTATTGCATTTTTTTGATAAAATTAGCAAATTCTGAGATTGCTTTAGTGCATAAGTCATTTATCCTTGATGTGATTTTACTTACCCAATTTTACTCCAGTCACATATACCCATTAGATGCCATAGATACCCATGACATCTAATACTAGTTATACCTCTCCAGTCAGTGAGAGATGGGAATGGTGGTGGATTTTTTTTTTTTTTTTTCTAATAAGATTTTAAAACAAGGAAAGACAAAGGGATACTTTAACTGTTGGGGGAAATATAAGAAAGTATTCCATGCCATCCAGATGTTTAAATATATCTTTTGTAGTTTTTAGGATCTTAGTTTTTTTCAAAACAATGCCATATCATATAAATAATAATAGGGCTTGGCTGCAAATTCAACTGTCATCACAAATCAGAAATTCACAGGATTAATCTTTGCGTTTGGTTTCAGCTATCTGTCTGTCCCTACAGATGATAATAGATATTTTAATAGCATCATAAAAAGTCCCTGGATTTACTTGAGCCAAAAACTTAGGAATTTGATTTTTTTGCACTTTTTAATCTGTCGAACAAGTTTAAGAGCAACCACAATACTCCACAGTTCTTGAGTTTCTGTAGTAGATATTTTGTATTTGTTTCTAAGGGCTATCACAACAAAGTACCATGAAGCCAAACACACAAACATTTTTACACAAATATTTATAACAACTTTATTCATAATTGTCAATACTTGGAAGCAATTAAGATGTTCTTCAGTAAGTGAATGGATAAACAAAGTGTGGTACATCCAGACAATGGAATGCTATTCCGGGCTAAAATAAATAAGTTATCAAGCCATGAAAAGACACAGAAGAACCGTGAGTGCATATTGATAAGTAAATAAAGCCAACCCAGAAAGGTTTCAATTCATCATTTTGGAAAAGGCAAAACTATAGACTATGGAAACAGTATAAAACTTAGTGATTTCTGGAAATTTAGCAGGAGGGAGAGAAAACCAAATAATTGAAGAGGAGATATTTAGGGCAGTGGTATTATTCTGTAAGATACTGTAAAGGTGTATACACATCACAAAACCCATAGAGTATACCACACAAAGAGTGAACTCTAATGTAAAACTCTGTAGCAATATTAGCTTTTCAATTACAAAAATGTACTGCATTAATGTAAGATGTTAAGAAAAAGCATATGTAGCATGTTGAGAGTATATTTGGGAATTCTGCACATTTCACTCAATTTTTCTGTAAACTTAATAATGCTGTAAAAAATGAAGTCAGTTAAAAATATATGTATTGATAGAAAAAGAACAAGAGCATATTGAGATAGTAAAATAGCATGGAAGCACATACGTAGGATATACTTCAGTGACTGTTCTGGCTGAAACATTAGGCTGTGTTGGAGCCAAGAGAAAGGCAAGTTTTGGGAGGAGAGCTAGACTGAGCAGTGTTAAGATGAAGCTAAAGGACCTCTGAGAGGAAGAGTAGAATGTTGAAGCTAGACTTTAGGAAGGAGCAGTTTAGAATAGCTTTAGGGATTTCTGCAACGTGCAGATATTTGATTTCTTAAGGTTGGAGGCAGATATTAAGAGGGCCTGGATCAGAGGATAGCAGTGCATGGATAAGAAATAATCTCTATCAAGAAGTTTCCTGTGGAAATGTGTAAAAATAATTAGTGACTGGACTCATACCTTCTTTCTGTTTATCTCTACTGGCTGCTTCTTTTAAGTTTACAGGATTGTTTTACTCATCTTCATTCACAAACAGGATACTGTCCTAACTTTTTAATCCTACCTAAGCTATTTTCTTAACTCTTTTCTTTTGCTAAAACATATCTCTTAAAAGAGTGATTACTCTCACTATATTCATATTCTCATAGCCAGTCTCTTCTTAGCAAAATCTTTTTTTTTTCCTGTTTCTCCTCCTAACTTGGTTTGTTTTTCACTTTCCACCTTTTTTTTTTTTTTTTGCCGGGTATTTTTCTTCAGCCCACTTGTTAGTGTTGGCATTCTCTAGAAGGTGTGTTACATGCTGTTGAGTCAGCTCCGACTCCTGACAATCCTATGAATGAATGATGTCCCTAGAGTAATGTTATGTTTTCAGTGTAAGGAGAGTACTGAACTCAGACCACTTTTCTGCACAACATACACCTTCTCATAAGCAATCTCATACACACTGAGATCTTCCACCTCATATTCTCTTTCCTAGACTCCACTTCTCGATGCTAGAGAGATATTTCCATTTTCTACCTTCAAGTTCTGCATTGTGTGTTCACCACCCACAGTTAGATTTCTTTCTGTCACCACATAATTGACTCCTTTTACTCCTATCTATCTATCTCTATCTATCTATCTATCATCTATCTATCTACCTACCTATCTATTGCCCCACTCCCCGCTTCCCTCTGGTAACCACTAGTCCACTATCCATGTCCTTGAGTCTCTATTCATTTGTTTGTTGCTTTTAGATTTACATCCCACATATAAGTGATATCATGTAGTTTTCAACGTTGTCTGTCTTATTTCACTTAGAATTATTATCTCAAGATTCGTATTATCAATTTTTTTCCCGACAAGTCATTGCTCCTTATTCATGCAAGTTATCAAGTTCATTAAATTATAACTCTACAATAATTTTCAAATCTTTTTCTATATGCACTTCCTTAAGTTTTTATTATTCTGTAACCCAAATCACTATAATCACTAACAGGTTTTTTCTGCCACCAATGTGGATGCCAGAGTTAAAAGAAAATAGGTAACCACTAAAATCACTCAAATGAAGAAACATTTTGGGTGAGTATATGTAGAGATGGAAAATGAAAGTCAGTCAACTTTAAGGTACCAGCATTTGCATGGCAGAGGAAAAAAGGGTAACAAAAAAGGAATCAAAGAAAGAGAATAGAGGAGAAAATAGAGAAAATTTTTATGGGATCTGAAGAAGCTACAAAATTATTTTGAGATTAGGCCAATTGTTCAGTGATAGCAGAAAAACAATCAAATAGGACAAAAATCTGAATAGTGGATGATCTTGCAAGGAATCATTGGTCTCTTTGGAGAAATATCAATGGTTTGGCCATAATATAAATACAAGTTGGGATAAGTGATAAAATAGGTGGTGAAGAATGAAGGCAGTAGTCACTGCACACACTTCAAATAGTTTCACAGGTGAGTATGGAGAAAAAGATGATGATTTTGAAAAGAGCACTTACAAAGTTTTCTATAGCAAAACATGCACCTTCTGAAAATATCAACTAATCATCTGTCTTCAACTTCATTCCTCTGAGAGACATTTATACCAGAAACTCTGAAATTGAAACACATGTAAATCACTTTTGTTACCTGTATAATTATTTTTTAAGTATATATTTTATATATCTCTATGAACTAATGTAGTTCTTATGGTGGCTGAAGAAGATAAATGTTACATAATGTACCAAAAAATCTATTTTAATTACTTATTAAAATTATGAACACGTGTAAGCATTTTCAAAATAGAATAAAAGCTGAAGTATGTAATTAATTATAAATTGAGTTATCGATGCTCAGACAGCATAACTGATTCAATGAAACATGGCTCCATGCACTTCACATTTATGAGAGTTTATTACATTTATTACAAACTAATTAACATTGAAATGTAATAGTACAACCTAAGGGGCTGGCTTGCCTTCAGTAGTTCTGAAAGTAATGGAGGTTGAAAGCTTGTCTATTCTGGTAAATAGTCATTCTCACTCATGAATTATCTTAATAGATAAAATAAAAACATGATGTAGTATAAACTTGAGCACTTTGAATTATATGAGATGGTAATGTTGAAAGGAAGTTTTTAGGATTTAAGATATCAGTAATATTGGACGATGTTTCTAGTCATTTATTTATCAAGAAAGTGAATATTTAACTAGGAAAACAAAACTAAAAAAACTCTTTCCTCACTTCATGCCACTACAGGAGGAGGGTGGCCTTTCTCTTGGAATTAATTGCCCATCTACAGAGTCTTTCAATGGCAGTGGTAGTGTTATATAGTAGTTGACTGGAACCATATTTCTTGGGTTCAAGTCCCGGCTCCACTACTTCCTTGCTGTGTGGCTTAGGCAAGTTCCTTAATCTCTCTGTGCCACAGTTTCCTAAACAGTAAAACAGAGTACAACAGTAGTTCCTTCATGATCAGCGAATAATGAGGACTTAATGATGTAATAAATCTAAAAACATTTAAAATGGAGTATGGAATAGTAAGCGCTAAATATTACTCTAATTTACAGTATTTGAACTAAGTCTTTGGATATTTAAGTGGAGATCTGAATTTAGAGTTAAAGACTGGAAGAAGTATGTTATTCTTCAGGATACTGAGAAAGAAAGAAAAGAGAGAGAAGTAACAGCAAAAAGTAAAAGAGAGAAAAATAAGAGTCAACAAACATGTGAAGAGACTAGAGTTCAAGGGGAGGGAATATCTACCGTATCTTTTTAATTTTATTAAATTATATTTTAAAGAAGAAAGTTATTTATTTATTTAAGACCTTTTTGGTATAACAATTTTCAAACACAAAAATGAAGAGAAAATGGTATGATGAAACTACCCCCATCATGTACTTATGCCCCTGCCTCAACAATTATCAACACATGTTGATACTGTTACATCTGTACATTCTCTGCTCCACTGTCCACATGGTTAGATAATTTAAATTAAATCCCAACATCATATCATTTTGTCTCTTAAGCTAAGGCCTCTTGAGATTATATATGTATATATACTACAATTTTATTACCACAACTGCAACAAGACATAATTCTTTGGCATAATCAAATAATTTAGTCAGTGTTCAAATTTCCCCTGTTACTCCTAAGAGCATGGATATTTTCTGTTTGATTTATAATTGGTTGCCTTGTTAAGATGTAAATCATATTTTCGCTCAGGCTTTAAGTAAAATTAGTTACATACAAAAGCTTGCTTTATGTGTGTGTGTGTGTGTGTGTCTATGGAAAGAGAGTTTATGTAGATTGAAATAGTATAAAGCAGGAAGAGCAATGCACTCAGGGAATGACAACAACTGGGTGTTATACTGAAGTCTTCCTTCAAAAGATTAATCTGGTTCAAAACCAGAGGTGAATTATTCATTCATTCATTCAGTAATTATGTACTGTGTACTTTCTGTGGATCAAACATACACTTGGGAACTGGTAATCCAGCAATTTGGAGAGGGAATAAGACTTAACAAAATGCCTAGAATAAGGTATAAACAACATTATATCTATCTTAAGGACAAAACTTTCCTAACTGACATATGGCTTGCAAATGCACTTGAAAAAAATAACATTAAACTTGTTTCCAGTTTATCTTGGCTTCCAGTTCATCTTTCCTTGTAGTATTTCACTGGATTAAGATATCTAACATTGGAAAAACCAAACTTGAAAAAGAAAAGTGAGTTATTAAAATTATGTACCTATTTTTGTTTTTATAAGGTATTTAGTTCAACTACTTTGTGATAAAAGCATAATTACATTTGGTCAAAGAAAATTCAGCAAATTTAATTGTTTTAAGATTTTTATACGGCGATCTCAAATCTTTTTATTTATCGGTATAACGTAAGAGACTATGCATGCATTTTGAGTAACCCAGAACTAAATTTATTTTTTTACTCTACCACTTACTAGTTTTAACATACTAGGCTCAATTTTTTAACTTTTGATCTTTATCTGTCTTTAAAAATGAGAATAATTTCACAAATCGTGTGCTGAAGTGATGATTAAATAAAATGCTTTGAGGGCATTTAGCACAGTGACTACCTAAAGGAGATGATCAGATAACTAGAGCCTCTTTTGGCAAGAGATGGCTACCCTTATTTTTGATGAATACTACCATGCTATAGGTAGTATTCATTTGCCAACTGTTATAGAACTTAATCCACATGACAAATAAATATAATTTATTACAGAAAACATATAAATTTAAAGGTTTGCAAATCAATTTAAAGTTGTTAATTGACAAACTCAACTTGACTCATTTGTTAATATAACCATACATGGAAATCAAAAAAAGTAGTGCATTTTGGGCAGCTCTAATAAAAATGTATATTAGCTAAAGTGTGAGAAACATCTTAACTCCTCATTATTTCTACTGATGTGACCACAGTTGGACCACTGTTCAGTTCTGGGCTCTATATATTAAAAAGCTAAAGATGATGTCACATTTTTCAAGAGAAGCACAATATAAATGACTGAAGAAACTGGGGATGTTAGGCTCAAAAATACAAGAAAGCTATAATGTGAATAATTGTAAGAGACAATTTATAATTGTTTTTTAGATATAGTTCCATTAGGTAGATATGGTTCTAATAGGTGAAAACAATAGAGACATTTACCATCAGTATAAGGGAGACTTTCTATTAGGCAAATCTATCCAAAGATGAAATCATTTGTTTTTAGTAAGTAATTACTTCTCTCTCTTTAGTATAGACTGATGACTACTTGGCTGACACAGTGTGGAAGAAATTCAAACATTGAATAACAGTAAGATTCTTAAAGGCCTTATTAATCTGAGATTGTTAAAATTTAAAGATTTTATTTTTATTATGTTATTATTAATACATTGAAAAGAATGCTTTTGATAACACATTGATATGTCCTACTTGAATTGGCTTGTGCCAGTTAAGTGAGAACTTTGTTATACCAAAAATTTAAATAAAGCACTCATTTTAGAAGGAACCCAGTCATTTCTTTATTAAGTCATGATGAACACAGAAGTGAATTTATGAGAAATAAAAACAAACTAGTATTGTATTATTATTTTGTTAAAATATAAATTGTTCACTGTCCTGTCTCTACATGATTTTTTAAAAAAAATAAGTAAAAAGAAAAGAATTAATATGTAATTGGTAACTAGTGCTGATAGTCTTTTGCCTACTCTGGAATAAAAGGATTATTGATTTTTTTTGGGGGGGGAGGGTGTCAGAATTATAAAAATACACTGAAGAGAGCCCATATTGAGAAGTTTATTATTAGTCTTTTTAAAAATCCTTTTTCAGTTTGTTACCTGGAGTAGAAATCTCATCTGTACTGCTAGGACATCATACTGGAAAAAATATGGATCTAGATGATGGCATTATCTATAATTTAACTAATTCTATATTACTATGGAGTTTCAACTTGCTGTAAGACAGAGAATCTCTTAATAGATAAATTCTCCCACAATTATGAGTATTAATTCTGAAATAAAAATGCATAACAAAACAAAATCTCTCAAAACCTAAAAAGAACCTGAAGACTTTGGACAGTGAAAAACAGTAGGTAATTTTGGAGAAAAGTTGAAATGTTGAATAAAAGAGTGAGATTTGGAATGGGTATGGAGGAAGTTGGCTAGTGATGGGAGAAATGGCATCAAGAGTTTTTCAGAAGAAGCAGCTTGTGAGTTGTCCATTAGCAAAGAAAAGAATGCTGTTTTTAAACTAAACAAACAAATAAACAAACAAACAAACAAAAAACAACTATAAATAGACCATAGTGTAAGTCAGAGAGTGTTTAAAAACTAGGAGGCTGGGGAGATAATCAGAAAAGAGATAATATATAAAAATATAAAAACTTGTTAAATAATTAAATATTTCCTGGGGGAAGTGGGAAAGTATTTTAGTTGGGAATGACATAATTAGATTTGAACTTTACAAATTTCATCTGCAAAGAATTTATTGAGTAAGGCAAAAATGAAGTAACTAAGAGAATTAGGGACCCAAGGAAATAGTCAAGGTAAAATGTAATGATGGCCTGAATTAGGTGGTTTAATAGGACTAGAAGGATGGAAGTATAATTTTACATTTAATTGTTTTATCATTTGAATTTCATTTTTCACCCGATTCTAAGTTTCATAAAGTAGAAACCATGTTTTTTTTTTTGCTTGTCATATATCCTTTATACCCAGCAAAGTGCCTGAAATATGTCATAATTTAAGACAGCATTTTGAATGTATGAAATATTGAAAGATAGATTTAAAAATATTTACATGGGAGAATTGACAAGAAATGTGACTGATTGGATGTGGAGGCAGAACAAATCTAGTGAAATGTCCCTATCTGGATCGATCAAACAGGTAGATGATAGCACTGTTAACTGAGAAAGACAATACAGGAGATAAAACAGGAAATAATAAGAAAATAAGTACAGTTCGGGGCATGTTTGATTTGAAATGACCGAGCAATTCCAATTGAGATTTCTCATTGGTTTGAAATGATCGAGCAATTCCAATTGAGATTTCTAGTAAACATCACTTAAATATTGAAATCTTGGGCTTAAAACCAAGACTTGAGCTGGAGACAGAGCTTTAATAGTTTATCATAATAGATGTCACCCGTACAGTAATTAAATGTTACACTGGTTCCAAGAGATTTATATATACTAATAAATTTAACAACAATATTATGAAACTGGTATAATGTTATTAGCCCCATTTCACAAATGGTGAATTTAAGGCTTATTAAATGTATAAGAAATTAAGTATTTTTCCCAAGTTTACATAGCTCGCAAAGGGTGGAGCTGTGATTTGAACCCAGTCTGGCTCCAGCATCATGTATTTTTAACCATTATTGTGTGTGGCCTCTATTGATAACTTGTTAATGTGGATGGTAACTAAAGCCATGGGAGTTAATGCAGTAACTCAGGGAGAGGCTGTTATTAGAAATAAGATAAGAAGCTTAGTCTTAGGGATGTGAATAAAAGAAATGTTACCAAAAAACTCAACTGTGAAGTGATCATTAGGGGGCAGGCATTGGAAACACAGTGCAACAAGAAACAAAGGAAGATAAGTTTTCAAGAATGAAGGTCATCAAGAGTGTCAAAAGCTACTGGAAATTCACGGAAGATAAGTGTTGCAAAGTTTTCTTAGCACAAAAAAGAAGTCATTGGTGACCATAAAAAAAAATAGATTCAGCAGAGTGGTAGGAAAGAAAACCTGTCTCGAGAATTGTGTAGTAGGGAATGAAGTAGAAACACAAATATAGATATATTTTAAAGTTGAAATGGAGGTAAGGAAAAGATAGAAGTTTAGCATAAACCCGAATTTAAGAAGTGTTTATGTGGTTTGTGTTGTTTGAAAAAAAAAAAATTACTCATGTTTAGACTCTGATAGAAAGCCAATTGAAGGGAGCAGTCTTAAAAAAAAATGGTATGTGTACGTGGGTACGGGTGTTAGGTGTTGGGAGGGACCTTGCCTAGTAAAAAGGCACAGAGCCCACCA
>NW_006494613.1:16316501-16329676 GCF_000325575.1 Pteropus alecto
AAATAGAAAGTATCATTTTTGATAGCCTACAATTTGTGGAGTAGAAGGTAAGTTTATATCTTGAAAAAAAAAGGCAGTTATTTGGAAAGTAGAGAGAGCAGAGGGGAGAGGGGAGAGAGGGAAAGAAAGAATTTAGACATAGGATCACCTGGTGTTGTTTTTAAATAGGGGCCTACTATTCTTTAGACACCTAATAGAAAAATATTCACAGTTGATAAATTCAAATAAAAGGAATCACTATTTATTAGCATATGGTGCTGTTCCAAATCCAAATGCAGAACCTGTGTTATGTAGGACGAACTTGTAGTTAAATTGTTTTGTCCAAGATAGAAGCAGCCAAAGGCTTCAACAATATTACAATGGTTTCCTTAGTCCCTTTTCTTTAAGGATATACTGAAAACTCAGATTTTAGCATTTCATTGGAAAAGAAAGGCAAGTCAGGGCAGAGCATACCAGTTTATGTGCTAAACAAACAACAACTTAAAAATATAATTTCTCCTTACGGCTCAACTAGTATGTTGAGTAATTCATAGAAACTTCCCACCTTCTTGAAATAGAGTAAATGCAATTGGGGGTATGATAGAATAGAAAAAAAAACATTAAATTTCTCCAGACCAATTATGAATGAAAAATTTAAGAGGTCAACTTTTGTCATAGACTTTGGAGAAATATAGAAATAGCTCACCAGAGTGAATTATATGGATTCCTGGAAATGATGAGGAATATACAGAAGACATAATATAGTATGATTTTTATCTTGCTCAATCAGTAGACTAGATATAGATATGGAGGAGTAAGTCAAATAAATTGCTTCTGGGTTGAGGTTTGCCTTGTTTTTGGGAAGGAAGAGGTAGTAGAACGAGGGAGTTAATAATATTGACAGAAGTTAAGCTCAAAGAGGAAAAAAAGGCATAAAACATGATAACTTGGAAAATATTAGATGTATTAAGATATTGGAGTTTTTTATGTGGTAAAGATACAAATATATTGGGAAGAAACTGACCTAGAGAATATGAAAGAGAGTAGGGACTTATTATAAGGGAATGTTTCATATAATTTTTTTTTCAATGGAATATTTTAACATGAGTGAAAGATGTAATGGTTTGGATTATTGTTCAGCAAATAATCACTGCTCCCTCCTCTGTCACTGTGGATGAAGTATACTTTCCTGCTCTATTAATGTTGGGCTTGATCACATGCCTTGAACTGGCCAATGGAATATAAACAAAAATGGCTATATGCTAGTGGTGAGTTGAAGTCTTGGGAAATATCATGTTTCAGTTTCCTTGTTTATACTTCTGTCACTGGTGCATAATAAACTGAGTAACTTTATAGCTTCAAAAGAATAAGAGACATGTATAGCAGAGCTGCCCAAACTAAACTTCAGAGCTGAATCTGGAAATAGAGCCACCCCAGCCAATTTGTAGACCCACAACATTAAAAAAAAAAAAAAAAAAATTTCCATGTGATCTGAAGACCTGTAGGTATGATCACTGATGCTTATTTTTTGATGTCATGTAGTTATGGGATGATTTCTTATGAAACAAAGCCTATCAAGAGAGAAGACAAATGATGAAGTAAAATTGAGAGGACAAAAAAATCTCTGACAGTAAGGAAGTAAAAAAATGGAATGTCGTCATGTTGAAAAAGCCTGAATATAGTATTGAGGTGCAGAGGAAGACAGGCAATAAGTTCCTAAAGTCTTTAGTGAAAGAGTATGAGGAAGGGGAGTTTGGAAAATGACAATATTAAAAAGAGAGAAGGAAAGAGAATATTACAATAGAATGTCATTACCTTTAAAGAAGCAAGACTTTTAAATCTGAGGTTGTGGAATGATGTGGAAGCAGTACTATACAGCATAAGGAAACCAACTCCACTTTTCTGTTCTTAGGTGTGTGCAGTAACAAAGAAAGTCAGCTTCAAATTTAAAGTATGTTAGAGTTCTCCAGAGAAACAGAACCAATAGGTCTGATTGATTGTTTGATTATAAGGAAATGGCTCACACTCTTATGGAGGCTGAGAGATCTATAGTCAGAAAAATCTGCAGTTGAGAACCCATGGGAGTTAATGGTGTCTTTCCAGCTGCATCTCAAGGCCTGAGAACCAGAAGAGGTGACAGTGTAAGTTCTAGTCTGAGCGCAAGAGGACAGAGCTGTTCAAGCTCAAGAAGTGAGGGAGAGTGAATAAATTTTCCCTTAATCAGTCTTTTGTTCTACTCGTGACTTTAATAAATTGGATAAGGTCCACCCACATTGGGAAGGGCAATTTGCTTTAGTCAGTCTACTGATCTAATATTAGTATTATCCAGAAACAACCTCACAGACACAGTAAGAATAACGTTTAATCAAATAGCTGGGCACCCTGTGGCCCAGGCAAGTTAACACATAAAATTAACAGTCACAAAAGAGTGATAGGAGAAGCTGTAATATCAGAGACTAGTAATATTTCATCAAGGTAAGTAGGTTAAGGGAGTTTCACTGAAGAAATTGGGAATGTGGGAAAGTTTATTTTTTTAGTTTTCGAAATGTGAAAACTGTTCTCTGGCAAATATAAAACCTAAGTGTTAATTGGGTTTGTGCAATTAAGGCAGTTTCAGTCTCTATTCTCAAGATGAAACATTGTAAAGGAGAGAAGCAGTAGGGAGAAATGGTTGTAAAAACAAAATAGAGATCAACAGTTTGACACAAAATGTCTGAAAGAACACCAACACAGGAAGGGAAAAGAGACTGCCAGAGTAAATTGTAAAACACTTGAAAAATTTCCTGGTCACTCTCAGTGACTATAAGAACAGAGAACCCTATAAAAGATATATGTCAGCAGCCATACAGGATTGAGTTTTGAACTAAGATACCTGAACTACATTTATTTAACTAAAGTCTTCATCTTCTCTCAAAGTTGAGTGCATTCCTTTCTTAGATACCACAAGAGACTGACACAAACAAATTTATATCTAATAAGTAGAAGTTAGTTTCATTGTTTTGAGGATATAGTCATTCTTTTTGCACATAGTTCTCTAACAAGTGTTTGAATAATGCCTTATCAATGAAACTTTGGTTCTTACTCTTTTAGAGGTAAATTTTATCACCCTCTTGTCCTAAGTTTTTATCATAGAAATTGCCTTCAACTATAGAATAGTCAATGATTCTTTTCAATAAGCATTTATGGAGCACTGGAAGCTAGCAGAATATTGTACTTGTTATTGCATCACATGTAGAGTTGTTTAAAATACTATTTCTGTCATTGAGAAGATAACACTTGTTAGAGACGAAGAATTTAAGTTTATATTGAGAGCATCATGCACTAAGCAACATTTGATTGTTATAAACTAAAAATTACACAAAAATAAAGAGAAGAGTAATCTTATTTTTTGTTAATTAACTTTTGTTGCTATGATAAATTGCCAAAATTTTGTGGCTTAAAACAACATAAATTTATTATCTTTTAGATTTAAAGGTCAGGAGTCCAAAATCAAAATGTCTCACTGTGCTAAAATCAATTTGTCATAAAGACTTCTTTCCTTTTCGATGCTCTAGGGTAGGAATTACTTCCATTGGCATAATCCCCTCTCCTTGAGTGCAGATGGAACCCGTGATTTGTTTGTAACCAAAGAAAAATGAGAAAAATCCTCTTCCAAGATCATTCTGGCTATTGGCAGAATGCAGTTCTTTGAGATTGTTGGGCTGAGATTTCCGTTTCTCTGATGGCCATCAGCCAGAGCCTGGATTTTGCTCCCTGAGGCTGCTTTCATTCTTTCTCATTCCCTGATCCATCTTTAAACTACCAGTGGTATATTGGGGCTCTTTCTTGTGCTTCCAGTTTCTCTTAGTTCCTCTTCTACTATGAGGTAGAGAAACTCTCTGTTTTTAATAGGGCCTATGTGATTAAAATTAAGTCCACATGGATAATCTTCCTAGGTTAAGGTCGGCTGTGCTGTATAAATGACAATTATGGTAGTGATATCTCAACATATTCACAAATACTGGATTTTAAGGCATGAAATCTTAGGAGCCATTTTTAGAATTCTGGCTCTAGAGTCTAAATTTGTGGACTTTATCTTAGCAGACTGGTGAGAGAGAGTCTCCTACTGACCTTGAAGAAGCAAACAGCCGTGTCGTGAATTGCCCATAAACAGGGCCGCATGGCAGGCCACAGGCAGCCTCTTTGAACTGGCCTCTAGTCAACAGTCATTACTAAGTTGGGACTCTCAGTCCTACAATGAAAGCTTTAGTAATCTGAATTCTGTCAACTGTGTGAGCTTATAAGAGGACCCAGGTAGATAGCCAGGCTGACATCTTGATTGCAGCCTTGTGAGACCCTCAGCAGAGGACTCAGCTAAACTGTGCCTCTACTCTTGCCCCATAGAAACTATGAGATGGTCTGAGATGATACATGTGTTTTGTTTTAAGCTGCTAAGTTGCTGTGATTTGTTACCCAGCAATAGAAAACTAGTACATGGGACTTGTCTTTGGAGAACTTGATTCAGAAAGTATGGGGTCAGAATCAAAAGGCTGTAGTTTAACAAATAACAGGGAAATTTGAAGCAGATAGTTTCTTAACTTGTGTGAAAAATCCTGAATTATTTCTTACACTTTCCATCTTTCATTAAGATGTATGAGAAGCTCATCATTGTGATTTTGTGCCTGGGAGAACTTCATGTAGCCAGAGTTTTCAATCATTTCCTTCAGGAAAACTTCACTCAGTGAGAATAGCTTAAAGTCCGTAATAACCTGAGAAAGACCCCAGAGCAAGAAAATCTACAGAATCCATGACACTTGAGACATAAAACAGCTTGTTCTTTCCAAAGAATGGATAATTCAATCATCTTCCAGAAGGACACCAGCAGGCGAATGATAGAAATGACATATTTTCTGTTCATGGAAGAAAAAAAATGTTATTGGAAGAAAATAAGTCAAGATGTTCACAGATAAAAGAGGACATATCTGCTGGTTTAAAAAATTGTGTGCTGGTTTACTCATTTGCCAACAATAAATTTCTTTTTCCATCTTCACAACTGAAGATTGGTTAGAATTAAATGTGAAAAGTTTTTGCATTCAGTAGGAATTTTTAATTCCTTGAGATGGATCTATAAAGAATAAAGGTTAGCCACTTTAGCAGAAAAAGGAGCTGTTTATCACTTCACAAACCTAATAGCTGATTTTCTAAGAATTAGTAATGAGCACTGGGCTGCAATTATAACTCTGGCACATTCATTCCAGCATTTAGCAACAAATTTAGTTTTGCAATTAGCCAGCAAACTGACTAGCTTGTGCTTATTGGACTATATATTTTTGAAGTGGCTTGGGGGATTTGGTCTGCAAAGTCTTTTAAAGGCTATTAATAACAATTTTTTTACCCAGAACATATTTTGACATCATTGAGGAATCAACATAGCTAATTCTACATTGAGGGCAATGCCTAGTGCCATGTTAATACCAAACCTGTTAAATCAATACATATTTGGGGAGAGAAGATCAAAATTGTCAAATTTAAATGTTCCTTTAAACATGTATAGGTGAAGTTTTCTACTTGTCAATAATATAATTTGAAATTAGAACCTACTATTGAAGTATTTTTTTAAATAAAGTTTCATAATTGATGAAAGGTAGAAAAAAGTACTCGAGGTCCTACCACAGCTTTATGAATGTAAAGAAAAGGAGGTTGATCGAAAAATAACATTGTACTGAAAATAACTGAAAAACTTATATTGAAATAAACTTGTATGTAATAAACATACATTTGAATGGCATTTTAAGATTTATTAAACAAGATCCTTAAAACCTTACCTGTGATCCTTAAAACAAAATCCTTAAAACCTTAACTGTGATATGGTCTAGTGGTTACCAAACTAAAACCTATGGGCCAATCCAGCCCATAGCCCCATTTTTTGTGTTCAGCAAGCTAAAAGTGGTTTTTACATTTTTAAAAGATTAAGCTAGAAAATGCAACAGAAACAGCATATAGCCTACAAAGCCTAAAGTCTGGCCCTTTACAGAAAAATAGTTTACTGAGCTATAGAACCAGGTAGGACGATTTGTTGAGAACCACATAGCTAGGATAAAAATCTCTCTTTACCAAGATTGCTCTCAGGGGTCCCATGACAAAGTACCACAAGCTTGGGCTTAAAAACCGAAATTATTTTCTCATAGTTCTAGAGGCTAGAAATCCAAAATCAAGGTGTCAGCAGGATTGATTGTTTCTGACTTTTGTGAGGGAAAGATTTGTTCCAAGCCTTTCTCCTTGGCTTATAGATGATCATCTTTCTGTTTCTTCACTTTTTCTTTCTCTATGTGTCTCTGTTCAAAATTTCCCATTTTTATAAGGACACTGATCATCTTGGATTAAGACCCTTCTAATGACCTCATTTTAATTTGATTATTTTTGTAAAGACCTTACAACTAAATAATGTCACATTCTGAGCTACTTAGGGGTGGGGTTTCAACAGATGAATTTGGGAAGAAAACAATTCAACACATAGCAGTAGAACTCTCTAATATCCTCTACATGTCTGAATAAAATTTTAATTTGAGAGAGAACCAGCTAGATTATACATGAATTGCCCAAGGTCAAATGGCTAATAATAACAGAAATAGGATATGAATTCAAAATTGTAATGAATCCCTAAGTCAAGTATATTTTCCACTCCTCTAAGTTGTCCTGATGGATGAAATAATAATCATATCACATATCATTCATTCAGTTATTCAATTCCACTAATATGTATATTATATACCTACTACATGCCATACATGCTTCTATAAAGACAGTCTTCCATTCTATAAAGAGAGATCAAATGTATGTGTGGATATTTACAACAGATGATGAGCTCCATTACTAAATATCAATAATTCAAAGAAGAGGAGATTTTATTTCCTTCATTAGCATAGTTTTATTTTATGTGGCCTTTACCTACAATATGTGGCACCTCAGGATTCTGTTAAGATAAAAACTTTCCTCTCTTTCCATCCTGGAGCCAGAATGTCAAAAACTACTACAAGTTAGGACCTTTTTTAGGTGTCATTTTTTAATATCAAGTAGAATTCTTTAAACTGTAACCTTGTAAAAAATAACAGAAAAGGAAAAGTTTAATAATAACTGAATTTATAACATGAGAAGTGTATAACATGTAATAGGAGCTCATGCAGCAAACTAAAATTAAAATACAATGTGAGATTTGGGTATTAATTTCCACTCCTTTCTTATAACGAGGGAAACTAGTCTCCATGTAGCCTAATTTAAAAGACCTTTTTGGGTTTTTTTTTTGTTTTTGTTTAGTTTAGTTTTGTTTGTTTGCAAACAAATTATTGTTGTCACTTTTATCATTCTGATATTCTGATTTGATCTCTCTTTCTCAGATTTCTCTAATTTATGCTCCAGTCTGTTAGATGGTCATTTTCTTTTACCAAGTTATTTAAAATCAATATCAAGGGATTTGTAGCACCACTGTAAACAATTTCTAAAGCTTTATAGTATCTGTATTCTCTCTTGAATCTGTCCAAGCAGGCTTGTTCTCCTTCAAAGCATGGTGTCTACAGAATGCAAGGTTCTGGTCTCCTGTTTCTATTCTCTGTTCTGTGGTAAGGGCTCACTTCCCTCTGAACTAAACAAAGCTACATGGTAGGAAGATTTTTAGTTCCTCAATTTTGGCAAAAAGAGAACAGCTTCCAAGATGAATCTAAACTGAGAAAGTCTCTTCCACTGCACGGATGTCATTGACTTAATTATATTTCCTGTGATAAAATATTGAATGTCTCCTCTGGCTGCTACCACCCAGAGTCTTATTATTTAACCAGCATCACCATTTTTGAAACATCTTACTCTTATATATGAGTTCATCATCTTTTTATATGCATTATCTTATTAGAGGCCAGAGGAGATATGCACTTGAAGCTACTGTTCCATCTAAGTTTGGCCATCCTTCTCTCTGCATCACAGTTTAACCAGAATAAGAAATATTAATCTTTCTAGTCACAGGTGTTCAAACAATTTAAGAAAAATATTTACATTGAATTATATAACTTGGATTATGTAGGCTGTTGTTCCAAACGGTTCCAAAAAATGCCAAGAGCCTATGTTCCTTTCTGGACATTTTTTCAGACTTTCTATTTCTGTCTGAGTAAATGCATATTTCTGTACACAGGTGAACATTTTATTCAAAGCTCTTCCTCTCTTCTATCTTAATAAAAATTAAATTGATTTGTTTATAAACCTGTTATTATTTTCATGTAAACATTACTTTAATTATATTTGTATGACATGGATTTGTATATAATTATGGTGCTTTATGCTAGTTACTATGCCTAATTTTTTTGAAATTAAGGAATTATCAGTACAAAACAAATATGCATACAGTACAATTTTTATTTTAAACCCTAAATCCAGGCATCTGCTTAATAGAACTCCAGAACCATTGCAAACTCTTCCTTGAAGATTCTAGTTGAAGCTGAGTGGAGACTTAACTTCTGAGGAGTGGCAGACTTCTCCCTGGAGCATTGAGCACTTCAGCACATATATTATATCCCCAAACCCTAGAAAACCTAGTATTTACAGAATTCTCCAGACTAAGTAGTCATCCTGGAATTGTTCTCAGTTCCAAGAAGTACTGAGAAATCTCAACATGATTCCCACACAGAGCTCCTACTGGTAACCTTTGGAAACCACTGGAAGTTTCAACATGCTCAGTTTTGAGGATAAAGTGGTGAATTCTCTGTAGTTCTGGAACCTTCAAAGTGTAGGGGCACTTTTGGGGCTTGAAGACTGTTTTGATTTTTTAATTGTCTCTAATTTGAGATGGAGGCAGAGGTAGCTTCTCCTAAGATAATCAAGCATATAAATTGATTCCACAGATAAAATACATCTCTCTGTAAACACTGGTGATGCTTCACACAATACCTGCCCCCCACTCCCAGATTTTAATTTAGTGCCATGGGATGAGGCACAGAAATTTGCATTTTAAACAAGCATTCTGGTTTTTCTTTTTCAGGTGATCCTTCCTTTGAGAAACCAAATAGTAGAGGCAAAGCCCCCTTCAGTACTCCTATTTCTTTGCCAGTCATTATGGTAATTACGGCCTCCTGGCAATGCATAAGCACTGCCCCTGCCACCCCCAACCCCATCATCCCTGTGGATATTAATTAGGTCAGCATTATGACTGCCACTCCTTCCATCGGGCCTGGCCTACACAGAGAACCATATTGAACTTATTTATGCCAGTCCTTCTCTCACTAGAGCATTTATAACAACCTTAATGAATGATCTGGGGCAGTCCCTGAGTAAGGCACTTGTTACCTGGCTAGGGGGATACACTTGAAACATCTTCCAGATTAGGGAAAATGCTAGATCATGTTTTGGAAAGGTGAGCCACTTCTGTCAGGTCTTAGAGGTTTGGAGCATCTACTGAGCCAATATCCTCAGAGGAATTCATCCATATGTCCTTATGTCGTGTCTCAGAATTCCACATTTTTATAACTGGGGCCCTGATCTTAACGAAACAGATCTGTCTTGGCTGTGATTCAAACATCTCTGAGCTCTGCAACTCTATCGGGTTTTCATTTTCTTAATTGCCTATGTTACATTTAACCATTTACAACTTGTCAATGGTCCTCAGTTTCTCATCTCTCTGCGGGCTTTCAATACAAATTAGCAATAACCAGTCAACTCCACTGTCATCGAATGTGTGGTTTCCCACATATTTTCCAAATGCTTGGATCATTGGACCTACAATGGCATTTTCCTCCACTGGGACATTTTTCCAAGTCACCACCAGTGAAAGTTTTAGCGGTTGTCTTGTGCCAGAGATTCTCTGTATCTCATCCATCTTCTTTTGCCTGCTGTGCAGTGAGTCCTAAACTTGAATTTTATTGCCTGTTTTCTCAGTCCGATATCAATACCACCAGTGTTAGTTTGGGTCCTCTGAAAAGCAGAACTAAGACAAGATTATACATCTAGAGATTTATTTGGGAAAATTATCTGTAAAGGAAAATGAGGATGGAGCCAGAGGAAGTATGGATAAAGCCATGAGACTGTAATAACAAGTCTGACCCCATAAAGGAGAGAAGATAAGGTTGTGTAGGAAGAGTCTCAGATTGCACTGCATTTCTAAGAAAGTTTTAACCAGGCTCATGGGGGCGTCCTTAAGCCAAAGTCACTTAACAGAAGAGTCCCACTGCTCAAAAGAGTGGACCTGTTTTAGTATCCCTGCCATACTCTATCATTTCTGGGTGCAGCTGTGAGAAGCATGGCCTCAGTATAATAGCAGAGGCTTCAGAGCACAGCAGCTGAGGCTGTCTGTCAATTATCTTTCTCACAGCAGGAGATCAGAGAGCCCTTGTTTTGTGGTGTCCTCATATAGTTATGAAAAAACATATCCTGACAAAAAACAAAATTTCTTTCAATACATAGAGATGTTAAATATGTAAAAACACACTTCATTATGTTTTGTTACACGTAGCTTAAGATTTGTTATATCAGTGATTCTGGAAGGCCATCATGATTTGCTAAATATGGGAAAAGAGGCTTTGGAATGGCACTGTGGCTCATTTACTGAAAATTTTTGTGTTGGTTTTGGAAAGTTAGAATGACATATAAGTGAGGGGCAGGATTAGAGATTTTATACTAATAGGTGAAGGTCAAACACTATTCAGGGATGAATTACCTGTATAGGTTTCAGGACTAGAGGGGATGGGGAAATGGTGAGGCAGGGCCGTATTATCTAATCTCCACATAAACAGTTGTATATATGACTAGAAATGTAAAATATTAACAGCAGTAAAATTTTATTGGTAAAGAAGGAACCATTTTCTTAAGAAGGCACTACTTTCTTGATATCTCTGGTTCTGGTCACTTACTCTTACTCTCTCATCTTCCTTTTCTTCTCATGTCTATATATGTGTCTATTTCTCATTAAAAAAAAAAATCTGCCTGATTCTTTATATCGATTCTTTTTCCTTTTTGTCCCCCACTTCTTAGACTTTCCTTTCTTTGCTCCTTGTTACCTTATTTTTTTTCTCTTTTAAGGCGATGATAATTGAACCATAATAGAATAATCTCAATTAAGTGACAAAATAAGGGATTGGCAAAGCTGACTGAAAATAAGCAAGCAATCAAAAATGTTAATAAAGAACTGATAATTATGAATTAATTTAATTTAATAAATTTTATTACAGAGAAAAATATAAAAAAGAGCTAACAAGCATTAAGGAAGTCCGGATGTGAATCAGCTTTTAATTAGTTTGCCTATATTTTGAGGGAGCGCCTAGTTCTCTTTTGTCAGTAGAGTCATCAGGAAGAACCTTTCTGTTCAAATGTACCAACAAAGGTAGAGTTTACTATTAACTGGGAATTTGTGTTTTAATTAGGAGAATGGTTCAAGCTGTAAAACACTATGTAGAGTAATGCAAAAATGTATATGCTCTCTCATAATTACATTGTTAACCACTGTAACAATAAATTTAAAATGAGAAAAAATGACATTTTAAGTGGATTTTGAAGTAAGTTGATTATGTTTCAATAATACAACATGAAGAACACATTGATAGTTTATAGTCTGAACTTTCAAAATAAATTTGTTTTATTTTCAACTGGATCTTTACATTTTATTTTAGACCTATTGGTGATAGTAATAGTTTTTATGAACTTCTCCCCTTCCACACACATAAAAAAAGCCCAAATTAATTTCTAATGTTAAATCGATTCTTATTTAGCTTTTTATCCCCCTCAGCAGTGAGCCCCATGACTTGGACTGAACTCACCTCAGCTAAAGCTGTGGAATGTCTACCCCCAAACAATTCACATGCAAAGAATCATGGAAAACTAAATGCACTCAATGCTATCTCATTCAAAGTAGTTTTATCAATAACTGGCTATTTTTTGCTCAATATTTGATATCTCCAGGGGCAAAGTAAAACAAATAACAGATCCTTATGATTTTTTCTGAGATGGGTTAAGTCTTGAGTATAGTAAAATATGAAGCTAGAAGCCTCTTAGGCTAAGTATTTCTCCTAAGGGAAAGACAGTGTCTGATCTTTGTTCAAGAATAAGCTACAGATTCTTTTCTCCTTGGTGTGTCAGTGGGAATACCAGCTGAGTTGTATTTTCTCATTCTGTCACCAGTCCTTCTTATTGCTGCTGTTGCTGCTACAAATTAGTCATTTTGCCCTCAGAATTTTGTAGTTTGTCATGTCAATGTCTATCAACTCCAAATTAAAGTTACACTTTTTTCTTCTGGATTTATTGACATCGTGTAATATTGACTTGGTGCTGATAAATTCCTTTAGCTTATTTTTGTCTGGGAAGCTATCTTCCCTTTGCCTCTAAATGATAGCTTTGCTGGAAAAAGTATTCTTGGTTGTAGATTCTGAGTTTTCATCACATTGAATATTTTGTGCCAAGTCCTTCTGTCCTGCATGGTTTATTTTGAGAAATCAGTTGCCAGTCTTATGGGTGCTCCCTTATAGGTAACTAGCTGCTTTTGTCTTGCTGCTTTTAAGATTCTCTCTTTGTGTTTAACCCTTGGCATTTTAATTATAATGTGTCTTGGTGTGGGCCTCTTTGGGTTGATCTTTTTTGGGACTCTGAGCTTCCTGGAGTTGTGTGTGTATTTCCTTCACCAGGTGAGGTAAGTTTTCCATCATTATTTCTTCAAATAGTTCTTCAACTCTTGTTTTCCTTCAGGTACTCCTATGACATGGATATTTTACATTTAATTTTGTCCCATAGTCTCCTTAAATTATTATTATAGTCTTGGCTTCTTTTTTCTTGCTATTCAATTGAGTATCCTTGGCTTCCCCATCCTCTATATTGGTGGTTCAATCCTCTCCTTTATCCATTCTGTTTATTTCCTCTAATATATTCCATCTCAGATAATGTGTTCTTCATTTCTGACTGGCTCCATTTTATAATTTCCATTTCCATTTTTAAGTTTTTTATCTCTTTGTTAAAGTTCTCACTGAATTCATCTACACTTCCCCTAAGTTCATCAAGCATCTTTATACATAGTGTTTTGAACTCGTCATCTATTAGATTGCTTGACTCCATTATTCCTGGATCTCTGTTCTGTTCTCTCATGTGGTTTCTGTTTCTTTGTCTTCCCATTTGGGCTGCCTTTTCGTGTCTGTTTCTATGTACTAAGCAAAGCTCTAAAGTCTACTGGTCTTATTAGCGTGGCTTTGTGTAATAGT
>NW_006494613.1:16329723-16345247 GCF_000325575.1 Pteropus alecto
GCCCCAGCCTGTGCCCCTCCAGGGCCACCTGTTAAGATTCAGCAAGCAATCCACAGATGCTGTGCTTATAGTTGCCTCAAGAAACTACACCAGAAACTGAGGCCAGCTGCCACCAGTGTGAGTCTTGGTTCTACTCAGCAAGGAGCACCTGACTCGCTGAGGACACACCTGGATGTGGCTCAGGAGGGGCTGTGAGTTGGGGGAAGCAGAGTTTCAGGGCATCCTCTGGGTGGAGTAATCTCTGTTATCCAGTTTGATGACATATCAGCTATGGCCCTGCTGCATCAGCACACTGGGAGCAGGGCTCAACAGAGGAACAATGGATACTGCCAGCACTTCTGCCAGGGAGAGATCCTTCCTTCGGCCCTCACACAGACAAGTCAGTGTCCCCTTGTAAGTCCTTGGTGCCCTCCGTGGATACGATCCAGCGCTGGTGCTCAGAGCGAGCAGGTCTGTCACTGCAAAAGTCCAGTTGTGGACATAGCCCCTTTAAGAGGCGTCTGCAGCTGCTGGCAGCCTCTGTCCCACTTAGCCACTTGGGACTGGGCAGCCTAGTGTCTTCAACTCCTCCTACCTTCTTTCATTGCAGGTTGATTAATTACTTCTCTCCCTAGTTGTAGTGTTTCTGTTCACCTAGACCCCAGACAACATTATTTGCTGTTTGCTCCATGTTTCTCTAAAATTATACTTTTGTGATTTCTTTTGTTTGAGCTTTTGATTGTTGAAGGTATCTTTAGAATTTTGTGGGTTTTTTTCTTTTTAATATCCTGTATCAAATGCAATGTGGTTTCAGCATTTGGCAATTTTTCAAAGTAGTACACAGTGGAATCAGATAACTTGTGAAAAGATTATTCAAACTACATTTTTAAAGTGCCCTAGATATTTTAAAATTCTTTTATTGAATGTATTTTAGAAACGTTCAGGTTCTTCTTTTCATTTATTGACTATTTTGAAATTTAATAACATTATTCTGCTTAATTAAAGTCGAGTGCTAAAATTATTAGTAAAATGATTATAGAGGTTTATTTTAACTTAAAAGAATGAGATCTGTCATAAAGAGGTTTACTATTTGCAGAAAGCTAATATCCTGAGACATGGAATGTAACAGACAATGTAGTTGCTTTTATTGGAAAAGCAGATTACTGGTGATAATTGTGTGTAGATCAGAATAGTAATTATGGCCATAATATCAGTTGAGAAACTGTAAAATATGCCTTGCTCAAATGCTGAGAAAAATATAAAATGGTGAACTTTAGCTATTTTAAAACTGTTAGAGTGAGAGGAGAGTTTTGATATTATTACTTTAAAAAATGTAGACTAGTGGAATTATTTAAAAAAGTGACTTTATTGAGGTATAATTGATATATAACATTGTATTAGTTTCATGTGTACAACATAATGACTTGATATTTGTATATACTGAAAAATAATAATTACAATTAACCTAGTTAACATCTGACCCTGTAAGAGTTAAAAAATATTTTTTCTTGTGATGACAACTTTTAAGATTTATTCTTTGCACAGCTTTCAAATATGCGATACAGTAACATTAACTATAGCCACCATGCTGTATATTATATCCTCATGACATTTATTTTACATTTGGAAGTTTGTACTTTTTGACCCCCTTCGCTCTTTTCACACCCCTCCACCCTTTTCTCACCTTTAGCAACCACCAATCCAAAAAAGTGACATTTTAATATTAGATCATCTATTTGGGCCATTTATTTTGATGTTATACAGCTCCTTTGTGATTGGTTGTGAACTTCTGAAAAGGCCAACAATATTTTAGAAATGCCAATTATTATTGATTGTCTCTCCATCTGCTTTCAGGCTCCCAAAGACCAGGTACTCTGCCTTGTCACCCTTTGCATCTCCCTACCTTTGTTCTTTGCTACTTCTCACTCCTCTTCCACTACCCTCATACCCTGCATTTAGCAGTGTTTTACCCGGAGCAAAGTTGTCTAATTCCTCGTTATTGTGATTGTTTTAGGTGTTACTTATTTTAATTACAAAAGTTTTAGGCATTATTTTAGGCATTATTTATTTTAATTACAAAAGTTCAGAGATATTTTGAAAAGAAATACCAAGAGCATCAAAGCTTGTTGGAACTCATGTTTTTATAACATTATTTTTTTTCTGCAGGGCTGATGAGAATAGTAAATGAGATAACTTACACAAAATTATCTAGCATGGTTTTTATCTCTTGCAATATTCAGTAAACACTCTGTGCAGTGGTGTGCTAGTAAATGTTTAATGAGCAACTCTCAAAAGAGAAGAAAAATGTTGATTTGTAGCACTTTCTAATCTCCGTGGTGTAAACTCTTCTACCATAGTTAATTTCAAGCTATCCATGTGAAGTCACTGAATGGAGATCTCGAAAGTGTGTGAGCTGGCTTCAGCACACCACTGACTCTCAGGCATAAGCATAAGCTGTTACTTTGTCCTTGTTTCTTATGACCTACCATTTTATTTCACCCTGCCCTAATTTCAAACTGCTGGGTTTTGCATAGCTCTGTCTGACAGTTACCTGTGGATGGGTTGAACCAGAAGTGCCAAGAAATTATTTCCCCTGGCAGCAGTATTCAACCAATAACTGACAGAGAGATGAAGACACCATCTCCCTCAATTATCTGACTGGGTAAGTCTGAGGTCTATGCTCTACTATGGCTCCCATTGTTCCCCAGCAGTGAGTCTCAGGGTAATGTGTCCTGTATTGTCTTCCTTTCCCTTTGTCACTTTCCTACTGCTTTACAGGTATTTTCTGGGATAATTTTCTAATAAAATCTCTTATTAGAATCCTGTCTCAAGATCCACTTCTGTTAGAGTTCATGCCAATTCAAATTCCTTCTTTTCTCTTCATTTTCCATCCTTCATAGATGTCTTCAGAATATGAATGTCTAGCTAAAACCATATATCTGTTTAGTATTTCCCAACATTACTTTAAACTCAAAATGGTCTCTAACTCTATCATATTCATTTCTTATGTCATTTCTGTCATAGATGGGATGGCTTCAGGTGCTTCTTGCTCTGGCTAAAAATATCAACATTTTTAATAACTTTGTAATTAAGAGAATTTGACTATCAAATATGACCTACTTGCAAACTTAGATAAGACAGGTTCTGATTCTTTTGTTGTGATTTTCAGGTTTTATTGGAAGAAATGTAGAGAGCCAAGTATGAACAAAGGAATGTACTTGGAAAGAGAGAGGCCAAAGAATAGAGCAAAAGAGTTATGGAAAATAATTTACTGATACTGACTGAACTTAAAATTTTTGAGGTTTTTTAGATATAATCTCTGTGTTCTTATAATTGCTTTCTCTTTTTTCCCCTTCCACACTGACAATATTTTCTCTAAACTACTTATAAATATAAATTTGTTTCATTTTGTTTCATTTTACTGCTCAAGATTTTTTTTCTCTGACACAAAACTAGCCAAAACACAGATATGATCACAAAGAAGTAATTTTAATATCTGTCTCCATCTTCAAACTGAGAGTAAATATTTACCGGGGAAAAAATCTGTCAGAAGGAAACATCTTAAATTATTTATCTTGTAAAAAAAAAAAAAACATCTCTCCTTGTCCTCCATAACATATCCATAATGACAATTTCCTTCTTCCCAACTGGTATTGTAAACAACATAGGAATAGAGCAAAAATACAAGGGAGAATATAAAAAACAAGTTCCTCTTTGTCTTGTACATTCTGCTTAATTATGATAGAATGGATGCCATCTGTGTGATGTCATTATGCTGTTGGCTCAGAGTTGCCATTGTTCTTCCTGTGTATGCTACAGGAGCCATAAATTCTATAGTAGCAACGACAAGAAATGACGAGTATAGTTCAGCTTCCAAGGCTAGTTTTCGTGCTGTTCCTGGTATTAAGATAAGTTTTACACTTACCCAGGTACTTGAATGTCACCATATATCTTATAAAATCAGTTTACTAACACTTGAAGTGAATCCTTTTCTAAGACACTTGGAAAAATCAGGCAACTGTATGTTTTGGGGGTCAAAATTAAATCTTGAAATAAAATACTTATTCTTAATGCACGATTTGTTCTGGCTGTCATCACTGATAGCTGTTCTCATTATAAGTGAAATTAGAGTAGTATTTTCTCTTTGAGATTTTAAGTAAGCTTTCAAGTGCATTTAGGCTATGTAGACTGGGGACTGGGCTTCCATGAGAACACAACTTTAATTAGCAAATACTGAATTAAAGGAGAAATTAGAAAAGAAGTATGTGAAAGAGTCAAACACCATATAAATTAATCAAATCATTTTTGATATTTTGAGTTGCAGAATAAGCAATAAATTCAATGCCATTATTTTTACTCCTTTGGCAATAATGATCCAAAACAAAGAATGCCCAGTTAGATGATATTGTTAGAACCGGGGCTTTATAATGGAATCTGAGCAATACAAATCAAATAAACTTCTAAGGGAATTTTAATTGATATTTTTGACATTGTAAAGGATGCTTCTTTTCATGATTATTTCAGCTGAAATAAGTATTTTATCATTAATTGTTTATTGCCACAGTCTCTTATAGTAAGACTTCTGATCTTTGATTTATACTCTTCTCTGGTCACCAATTCTCAGTTATAAATGATGATTGAAGTGGCTTTTTGTTCCTGAGGAAATTGTTATTTTCTGTGATTGTTATTGTGGCCAATTGTCAAATAAGAAGAAGCAGCAGATAAGTGAATAGGATCATGCAAAATTGAAGAAGATGTTTTCTGATTATGTGGAGTTGAGTATGATTTTCTAAGTTAGGGTAGATTTTGTTCTTAAGTATCTTTTAGTAAATAAATGTATTTTAGAAGTTTTTTAAGAATAGCAAAATGACAGATGCTTGTGAAATGATAAAAAATATATATTTTAAATAGCCTAATATAGTATAGTGTCAAGTTTTGGACCAATCTACTGAAGAAAGATGCAGAACACTTTGGAGAGATCTAGAACAAAATTATCATTAAGAAATCAACATGTTAGTTTACAGTATTGGTCTAGGCAGAATTTAAGTGGATATATATATATATATTTTTGTTCCTTTCCAGTTCCTAGATTCTCTCTTTCTTGTCCCATGCATAACTTCTTATGGTTTTTATAGATATCTATTAATCCCTATTATCACAATTTACTTAGGTCTTCCTAACGGAACTTCTTTTGCCTTAAAGAAATATTTGTCATTTGGAATACAGAGGCATGAATGACATATGAACCAAAGCTTTCTGAGTACAAATTTTATTTCTAAATACATTGAAATGAACCTCTCATTAGTCAAGTTCAGACAGTCATAAGGAGCCACATAAGCAATCTCCCAACCCACTATTTTATTTCCATCAAGCCAACATTTGTAACTTAACCATCCTTGAAGAAAGAACCCTGAGGAGTCATAGAAGGGAGTTGATTAAGCTTATGGAAATTCTAAAATCTTTTCCATAGGAAATTATCAAAAGCCAAGTTCATGTCTAATGAAAGCACAAAACCACATGGGTTTAAAATTAATACCTGATAGTTTTGAGATTTAGATTATACATAGTATATGCTCAGAAAAAGCCACTTAGGACAATGTTCCCAAAATATATTCTGGAGAAAACTAGTCTCACAAATTCTATCTTGACTCCTTTCTGCCACCCTCTCCACTCCCAGTTTCATTAAAACAAAAATGAAAATTCAGTGGTCTTGGAAAACTCATCAAATTATATTCTCTTTTGGAGAATTACAATGTAATTTTAGTAAAATAAAGTCCTACAAGGCCTCACAGCAGATCAGCCTCTTTAATCAGCTGTTTGAAATACATTTTCAAAACCCATTTGACTGTAAGATTTATATCTATATCTATATCTATATCTATCTATCTATCTATCTATCTATCTATCTATCTATCTATCTATCTATATAAATATATAGTTAGCATTCCAGAGCACTGTTTGGAAAACAAAAGAAAACATTAATCTCCCTTGGGTTTCCTCTTTGTTAACGTATAAAATAAAGGAGTCAAAATAAGTGAGTGTTCAAACATAGACTTAATAATCATCTAACAGAAATTATATAGACAAATCTATATGAAATGTAGAAAACACATGAAATGACCTCTTTTTGCATTTCTAATTTTGTGTGATTCTATAACCAAATGAACTTTGAGCTTGTTCCAGATCTAAATTTCTTAACTCTTAGGACTTTACATCCATTAAACTTGTTAAGTATTCAAATGGCTTATGAGAAAAAACTTGAAAGTTCCTACTTCATTAAATATTAAGTGGAAATCCGTTGCTTAAAATTGTTTATAGATTTACTCTAGACAGTTAACATGAATGTGCAAGAACAATTATTTTTTGGGGGACAGTTAGGAATTACCTTGGGGGTCAGTAAAGTTGTACAAATGTATCTTTTTCCATGTTAGGTGATATATATTTAGGAAACCGATAATGATATAGTATTCATGTTTCTCCCCAGATGAACATACTTTTTCTTTTAAAAAGTGTCTAATTTTCTCAGTATATTTCCTGCAATTTAATTTTTTTCTCCTTCCTTCGCTTTTCCTTCCTTATTTATTAGTTTTTTTCATTCATTTCTCAATCTTGTTATACATAATCAAGATCCAAGTAATTGTTAATACAGCTCTTATGTTGCTTGCCAGACCACTTTTCTATAAATTTGTTTCTTTTCTTTTTCTTCTGTCTGCTTTACAGTTTCGGAAATTTAGAAAGATCACAGTTTATGCCAATTTTTTCCCTTCCATCTCCTTTTTACAAAATTTCATTTTTTAAAACTCATTCTACAGGACATTTCTGTCTTGAAAAATGAGACAGACTGTGTTAAGCTCTGTTCATTACTACTGTATTCTTCTGTTTCATCATTGTAAGATATACTGAATGCCATGTTCAATTGTGAATGTGTCAAAACAAAAAGAGGTAGCAGTTTAAGGCCTTTGTTCATTTCCTTCCTATTATGCTTGGAGTACTTCATATTTTGAAATACTTTTCAATTCATGAAAGAAAATTAAAAACCTGAATTTTTTTCCCTTTCAGCAAAACAAGGGAGTAACTTTTCATTTAACCATCTTTTCAAAAAAAAAATAAAAAAATAAAAACAAGTTTGTGGTTTTGTGTGTTAAGGACCAAACAAACATGATACAATGTCTGCTATAATCTTGGGAAATTAGCTGAACAACATTCAAAGGCTTTCTTCCAAGAGTTCCAAATTCATTTCTTTGATTTTTTTAGAGAAATTTGTCTGGCCATGCAGGTTTATTAATCAGAGAGGATTTTTTTTTTTCCTTCAGAAGTGACCTCTGACATCTCCAGTCTTGCTATCTATCTATGTTTCTGTTTATTTGTTTAGTCTTATAGAAATCGCCTCCACGAGACCACAATTTTTGGTTACAAAGAAGACTTTCTAGTTCTACTTTTAGAATCCCATCAAGAACCTTAAAGAAACCACGTGTTCAGGCAAAATGTAGTCCATGAGAAAGTATTTAGGGAATGTTTACAGTGAGGAGAGTCTTATCAATTAAATGGCTAGCAATTTAAACATGACAACGTGACCCATAGTAAATAAAGTGAAAGAGTCCAAACAAGGACGCTGGCAATGTACTGCAGGGCACATTGTAAAGATCATGCTTGCGACTGCTTTCTAAATTAACCTAGCTTTAGACAGAATCTGATATAACCAACAAATCCATAGGCTTCTTAGATTTTTCAGGATGAGTGATAGGACTTTGTAGAACAAGGAAAATGAAAATTGAGGAGAACATCTGGCATAATGTAGGTATCTCCTAATGGGATAGGAACTTGATGATTGAGAATTTCCTAAATATCTCAGATGTTGTAGTAGAAAGTACGCTAATCTGATCATCAGACTGGATTCTGACATTGTCAGGTTTAGAATTTTAGTCAACTAGTTTAACCTCTGTGAATCTCAGTTTTCTCAAGTGTAATAACAACCTGACAGTATTGTTGATAAGATCATTCAAGATAAGGTACATAATGAGCTTGACTTGATATCTAAAACATGTTGTTATTAATATCATATTGTTATTCTCTTTGTTTCTTTGGGAATTTATATCAATTTATATTGCTGCAGGTAACAACACTGATAAATCAGGGCTATGTAGAGCAAGTTGTAGCTGTGGAAATATTGTCTGTATCATAGATGTTGTATTGTGAAAGCATTAGGGAGCATGTAATCAATTTGTAAAGGCTAAATCTGAGAAAAGTACATTTATTTTAAAACATATTTTGTTCTTTATTTTGTTGACTAAAACAGAGGAAAGAAAACCCCACAAGGTAGGTTTAGAACATTTTATTGAAAATGACAAGGGCGGGAAGATGCTTTATGAAGTGTTTTAGAAAGTATATACAAATCTAAATCTTTCAAGCATACCATCTTTTCTCCTTTTTGTTTTTAGCCTACACTTTTTAATCTTCTTTTTACTTCACCAATCCCCATTTTTCTTTTTTTGTCATTTTATTTATTTTATTCATTCTCTTTTGTCTTCTTCCTTTTTACCTCAAAATCTCATGATGAGTGTGTTCACACACTAAATGAATCTTCTATTGGCATAATTTTGGATGGCAAGAATGGGCCTAGATATATACAGTAATACATTAGTTCACATAAGGTTTTTCAGTTTTCGTGGTATTTGAAATGGTTGTGAAAGAAATACCAACGTGAGTTTCTATTTTGTCAACAGAATGACCTATATGAAATTAATCCCTAAAATTAAAATTAAATATATATATACATATATATATACACATATATATATATATGTGTGTGTGTATATATATGTGTGTGTGTGTGTGTGTGTGTGTGTGTATTTTTTAAGGCAAAAACTGGTAAAATAGTATGATTTAATGACTTAAAGAAGCTTTGTCTCTCTAAGAAGTAGAATGCTGAATTTTACTTTTGGAAAAAGTTGTCTTTTGGGAAGATAGTCAGGAAAAAGTGTGCTATAAGGGGCCCTGTTTATACTCATAAAGCAAATAATACCACACATTATTACGGAGAAATAATAAAATCATAGGAATTTGTGTTTTAGACTGAGAAACCAGTTTTCTTATCCAATAATGTGGACTATTATTAATGGTTGAGCCACAACAATGTGTCAAAGACTTAAATTTTGCACTTATTTAGGAATGAGGCTGTTTTTTTTTCTCCTTTGTGTGAATTATAATGCACAGCCTTGTAAACTTGGCTTGTTCTGGTGTGTGCATGTGTGTGTGCATGTGTGTGTGTGTGAAATGAAGAGATGAGACATTTGGGAAAATAGGAAGATGTAATGCTTAGGCTTAATCATCACCTCTAGCTGAAGAAGTACCTAAAACGAATTTATTATTCTAGGCAAAGCCCAACACCAATTAGATACTTATGTCTGAATAACAGAAATTGTACTGCAATTGCACTACTCAATTCTGATGCAGTTGTTCTATTTGAACCCACAGGGTGAGTACAGAATTCTGATTTTAGGGAATTGCAGTTTTCCCCAAAGGCAACAAATAGTACCGCAGAAAATCAAACTAGGATGAGACTTATCCTCAGATAGGAAGAGATGGACTATTATTAGCATACTCAGAGCTCTCCTTGTTTCGGAATGACTAGATTTGGCAAGGGAAGGTTGATCAGGTGAGTAGGCTCTGAGAGCAATAGTGTAGACTGAAGTAATCTCAGCCATGATATAGAATGGAAGGGCTGAGCCTGCTCCGTGATGGAAAAATGTGGCAAAAGGGAGGCCGGTGATCTTACGTTTTCCTCTAAATAGAACAGCTTAGTGTAGAATCACACTCTTCTTGAGGGAAAAGGAGTGCTTCTCAAGCTGTCAAGATGGTCAGAAATGGTGGTAGAGAGTGGAGGCTGAAGGAGAGAAAACAAGGCTGACGTGTTTGCTTGTAGCTGATAGAACAGATCTCAGATAAACCTAGGGACTCTTTGAAGTGGCTTGATGCCCTTAATAAAAATATGACCCCAGATAATACAGGCTGGGAAAAAGTGAGTCCAAGAAAAAATAAGCCCAATTCTGAAGAGAAACTGGTCTCTTTGGAAAGTAATGGCAAAAATAAACTATTGATTAAAATTAGCAAATTCCCTTTGTTATTGAATTTTAATTGCAATACTCAATTGCAATTTTATTGAGGTATAATTTACATATCATAAAATGGAATAATTTTAAGTATACAGCTTGACAAGAAAAAATTTATTTCTATATAATCCATATACACATCAAAAATAGAGCTCTTTTGTATCTGTTTTTTTTTTTTTTTTCTCGCATGTAGTCTTTAGGATTCATCTCTGAGGTTACACATAGCTATAGTTCCTTTTGTTGCTGGATCAGAAATAACTTTAGTCTATCTTCTTTGTATAACTCTGAAATAAAAAAAAAATCACTCATTTGGGTGTTCTTATTGAGTTTAAGCAGCTATAGTTCCTTAAGTAATAAAGAAACTGGCATTATTTTTCTATATATATGTGGTAACTTGTATTTAAAATATTTTTGATAAAAATAATTAACCAGGCTACGATTTAATGAGAAATACAAGCGTGTAGAAATCAATATAAATTTTTCAAGAATTTCACTTTTATTAGAACTACAATACAATGTCTTTGTTAAATACCTTGAATCATTAAATTGTTTTATGAAAAATGTTTATAATTGAACATGTTTATTTGTATTATTTATGGACTAAGTCTGTTTCTGTAACAATGCAGATGTGAATTTCCTTATGGCAATTTAAATATATTGTTTTTCTTATTTGCTTCTAAGGAGTTTGAAAAGGGGCAGAAAAGTGGAAATATACACTCTCTAAAAATATAAACTGGTCTATGTGAGTATACTATGTCAAACCTTTACCTACAATCTGTTTTTGGTTTTTGTTTGCTTTTTCTTAATCCTTACTCTGGAATTACTCTTCTCATTTTTCCATGTGAGCATATTTCTCCCTACTGAATCCTTGTCATCAAGCATTCAAGGATGCTCAAACTTTACTGATCTTAAAACATGTACATTCTATAAACACACATACATACCCACAACTTCCTCAATCCCACATTTCTCTTCACCATTCCTCTATTTCTATTTCCTTTTCATATCTAAATATCTCAATGAGTTGTCCGTAAATTCTGTCTTCAATTCTTAATACAGACGTATTCTTCAATTCACTCTAATCTAGATTTTACATTACCACTTCCCATAATAATTTGGTAAGGAGAAAATAAGCAGGTCAATAAAAGGCCTATTCACATTTTTCCCCTTTATTTTTCTTGTTAGAAAAGTATGGGGTATTGTATTTTCCATTTATAGGTACTATAGACTAGCTATTTCCACTAAAATGCGGAGGATTTAGAAACATACAGAATATAGACATTTGAGATGTTTAAGTGTATATTCATAAATACAAAATCCTTTTGTTTCTTTTCAACTAATTGCTTTGTTTTGTAGAGTAATAGGATATAGAAACACCATAGACATTGTTGAACACATGTAACCAAATCATGTTGCAACAAGCTGAGTTTCAGGGTTCACTAGTCCTGTTGTGTAGGCAAGGACAAGACTTGATTGGATCTGGCAGGCCATCTGTTATAGTTCAGGTGTCCTAGAAGCCTCATTTCCTGTGTAGGGGGGTCAATAGATCCAGCGTATGTGCCATACATTCAAGAAATTACCTTCCTTTCTAGATGACTAGAAGAAAATAATTGGTGGATGCTATATTGTAGAGTAATCATTGGTACTAAAATAATATCTTGACCTCAATTATATTATTTTCCTGCTCTTCTTTTCTCTCACTGGTTGTTCTATTTTCCCATTTCTGCCCAACAGATCACCCCAATACATAGTGGCATGAAGCAATGACAACTTCTTTATACTCACAATTCTGAAGCCAGGAAATTGGGTAGAGCGACACGTCTCTGATCCATATTGATTGGGGGATTGACTGTTATGTTTTAAAGTTACATTTTAAACTGCTGGAGATAGATGGAGATCTCTGGAGTTTTGGTTCTGACTGTCAACTAGGTCCCTTGATCCCTTACTAGGGCTGGTATGTCTGACGTAGCTTCCTTACATGTCTGGTGCCTGAACTGAGAAGAATCAGCCATCTCTTTCCTTATGCTTTCTCTCCAAATGGCTGGTGCGAGACCATGACAGGGAAGTAGGATGTCTTACAGGTGCCTGGCTTTCCCCTGAAGAAGTATTCTAAGAAAACAAAGCAGAAGAATTAAGGATTCTTATGACCTTGCAAATCAAACCATGTCACTTTCACCCTCATTCTGTGGCTATATAGGAAATGCCTATATTAAATGTGGGAACATTTAAATACCAGGAGGCATGGTTTAAAAAGGGGTTGCTTTTTAAAATCTACCTACCACATTAATGTCTTTGGGTCACTAATTTCTCTTTATATGTCTTTCCATGGAAATTAATGATTATCATATTGCTCGAGATACAAAGAAAAATAGGATCACTATCTTGATTTTCAACACTGGAGCAATCAATGAAGTTCAACTTTAGAATTATTATGAGGCCAAGAAATCTGCAATAAAAGAATTCTTAAATGATGCTGCATAGCATGGAAGCAATGCTCTACTTTTGAACATAGTCAAGTGGAGTATACTTCTCCAAATCTTTTTTTCTTTTTTGTATTCCCAGTGAACTTTAAAATAAAAATGAACATTTAATTTTTTTTTAAATTTCTTTGCTTACAATAAATGGTATCTGTAAGAGTCCAAGAAATTACTAACAAAAATAAATTTATTATAAGATCCCCTTTAGATGTACAAATGCTAAATCTTATTGTTTAAAAACATACATAAATACAGATTGTCTTGGGAAAAAATAGAGGCTTTACCTTCTTTAGCCTGTCAGTTTTTGTTTGTTTGTTTGTTTGTTTTCCTGAAAAATCAAAGCAAATTTAAACTAAAGCTATGTTTGCACAACATAAAGGCCATGCTTATAAAGTGAAAGGGAAAAATTACCGTGGTATTTTTTTCACTGTATACACCAGACTGCAACAAATAAATCAGACCTCATTGTATAGATCTACTCTTAACACAGTTTAACACGTATTTATTGCCTGTTATGTGTCAAGATAGTAAACCCTAGAAATATTAAGATAAATATGACATAATCCCTGCCATCAAAAAACTTGCATTCCACAAGGAGAGATAGGCATGTAGACAAATAAATAAAATATATTGCATTAAGTTCTCATCAAATGCTGTAATGCATTTGATGAAGGAGTCATTTCTTTAGCCAGTTGTGGGCAATGAGGAGAAGTTATATAGAAAGGAGGCAACATTATGACCTGCATTTTTATGGCCAGAGGGACACACATAAATGCATTAGCAAACAGAAGTTGTTTCTAATTTAAACAAAGTTAAAGTTTTTTTCTGATATCAAATTTGAGGTTTTGAAATATTAACTTCTAAATTAGAGTGCCTAATATTATCTATAAGTAATTATGCAATCTCAAAAATAGAAAGGAAACAGGAAATTGGTTAGATTTGATTTTCATTTTTACATGAAAGTTATTAGATATTTTTAAGTTCTAAAGAAGTCATATAAGATTATTAATTTATATAAAGTATGGGTATAAATTTTGTTTTCAAAGAAAAGAAAGTTCAAGTATTTACTTATTTAACATGGAACTCAGTTTTTTTCTTGTTCTTTCCTTTTTTTTCCTTCTTTTCTTTTAATTCCCAATTCTCTGCTTTATACCAAGATTGACTCTCTCTGTAGTCCTAAAAGGCTTCCAAAAGCTTTTCACTTGACTCCTCATTATTTATTTTTTAGGCATGAGAGGGAATCTTTATTCCCAGTATTCCCAGGTAACATTATGAACCGCAATTTGAGTGAACAAGATAAGTCTCATGTTTAGCCTTGAACCAATCATGATGGCCAGAGGAATGGAATACTCAACTGGTGTAGCCTGAGTTGCACATGCCACTGCAGAATTTGGCATAATTTACTTCCAAAAATGAAAATAAGGTTGTTAAAAGTGGAACATGAGGATGTTTATGAGGAGGCACTCAATAATTATCCATGACACAGAAAAATATCTGGATAAACAATAGATTTTCTGATTCAAAAGGTCTAATTTTTTTTTTTTGATTCTTGATTCTAATGTGGATAACATTAATAAATAAACAAAATAAATAAAAATTCCATTTTGTGTGGGCTATCATCCCAATGGAACAGTAATATAATTGACAGAAAGAAACCAACATTCACAGCCAAAATACATGTATTTACTTAAACTGAGATAGAATAAAAAATACCTTACTGAGATAGCAGTACAGAGCTAAAAACATGATAATGCCTCTTAGAGTTTGGAAAGATTCCTTTGCCTTTAGCTCTCGCAATGTGCTACTTTTGCCAATGATACCACATGACAGAGGTGTAGATACCACTAGATTCTTCAAAAATTTCCTTTTGCTTTTCTCACAAGGATTCATATGCTCTCTTGGCCTTTTCAAGTAATCAGAAAATTGGCTCTCTATCTTCTTGCTCAATAGGTACAATATTCCTGAGTGTTTACTGGAGATGAAAGAACTAAAGGTCAATTTTCACTCAGTTAAAAGTGACTAGAATTCCAGTGAGAATAAAAAACTCAACTTTCCCAATCAGAGATGACATTTGGGTCATTTACACAGTGTACAATTTTTTTAAAAGGCCAGAATTTTAGTCATGCCCGAAACATATTCTTTCAGTATTGTTATTTAGGTGATGCACAATATTGTCCTTATTTTTGTATAGACATTAAAATATAAACTAGCTAATAATTATTAACTCTTTTTTGTTCCTTTTGGAGTCTTCAACAGATATAAGCTATGTTAAATGAAAGACTTCTTGTGTATTTATATACTTCAAAGATTGTAGTTTTAAAAATTAGGGATTTTAATATTAGTAAAAATAATTGTTGTAAAATGTTGGAAGAAATATATATTTAAAAACCACCTGAAACCTCATCATCCAAAGACAGTCATTACTGACATTTTTTAGAGCCATAGGATGTATACAGTGCTTAGTTTTCAGTAAATGTTCAATGTGCTTGAATGCTAAATGAATGTAAATAAGATACATACTCACTTATAAAAATATGTTGATATTCATCTTTAAACATGGATAGCTGTTATTTTGTAAAGATCTGCTCTATGAAGCTTGATTAAAATTTAAAACAAACGAAGCAAGATGCGTTCTGCAATATTTTGCAAGTTGTTATCCTTTGACAGGAATTCACACTTTCCTATCCTATTTTTATGATGCCATTTTAATTACATGTCACTGCCTAAGCAATGGATGAGTGAGTGATTATGCCTACAGGAACATTTGGCACATGATGGAGGAAGGGAAGAAAGAAATTTTCAATTTATTATGACTCACTCAGGCACTAAACTTGACAGTTCTGGACAAGGACTATGCTATCGTCAACTTGTCACTAACACTAATCCCTGATCCATCATAGAAGTTTTCTTGGCAAACCGTTTGGGAAAAAAAAATCACTCTCTATTCAGGAGGTCAACA
>NW_006494613.1:16345266-16375078 GCF_000325575.1 Pteropus alecto
AGATGAAGAATGGGGAATTCATGCTGCCTACTGAAAGGAATGACCTGATTCTTACATCTTGTGATACTCTTTGGGAATAGAGTTGGGAATACCTAATTGAGAATGAGGAAGTAAGAGAAATTCAAGAACATGCTAGGTATAAATAAGCATGCATTACCATAGTATGCCTTAAGGTTATATTCTGGGAGCTTTCAGTAAAAAATTTTCCCTATGATTTTTGGTGATTATTACATTAAAAAAGTTAATATATCAGTTTTTACTGGACAAAATTTATTGATGTGTTTTTTTTTATATTAACGATATCTTTAGAGTTAATTTGCTTACTCATAGTGAATCTATGGTATTTAAGCTAAAGTGAAGCGAGTTGAGAATAAAGAATAACTCTGGCTACACACTACACTCTTACAATCATTAGCTCTTTGTGAGTAATGAAAAGGAAGGTCTATATACAGTGCCATGAAATGAGTGCTAAGAGAACATTAACCTACCTTGTTTCCAAAGAGGTATGTTTATAAGTCCTATGTAGTGAACTGTAGGGAAGACAAGAGAAAGGGAACTAAGTGAAAGAAAGTTTTAAAAGGGAAAAGAATAAATATATGAACTTGAGAGAAAGATATAAAGTTCTAAGCTGAGCTCCACTACTTATTAGTTACATGACTTGGGACACATCTTTGTATTTGATCGCCCTTATGCAGAATATGTGATTAAGAATAGTAGCTATCACACAGAGTTTTTTGGAGATCTAATGAGTTAATATATTTAAAATGGTTAGCATACAGAGAACAAACTGATGGTTGCCAGATGGGAAGGGGCTTGAGAGGCTGGGTCAAAAAGATAAAGGGATTAAGAAGCACAAATTGGCAGTTACGAAATAGTCACAGGGATATAAAGCCCAGCATAGGAAATATAGTCACTAATATTGTAATAACTGTTGATGTATGGTGTCAGGTGGGTACTACACTTATCTAGGGGATAGCCTCATAAGATATATAAATGTCTAATCACTATGCTGTATACCTGAAACTAATATAATATCAAATGTCAACTGTAATTTAAAAAAATTAAAATAAATAAATAAATAGTGGTTAGACCTTTAAAAGAGTAACTGGTATGTAATAAAAGAGAATGAATGTATACTTTAATTATAATGTCTTATTAAAAAAACCTAACAGGAGTATACAGACAAATAAGGTGGGAATAGCATAAGGCATCTATATTATAAATAAACTTTCAGTATTCTAGGACATTCTTGTTAACCTCTTTGAAATAAACTTTTGCTCCCCTACCACTAAAGAGAAACATCTGCTGGAGTCAGTGTATACCCATTTTAGATAGCTTTCTCTGAGTAATCAGCAAAGCTTCAAGGTTTGGTTTGATCTCAGAGCAAAATAAGTCTTTCCACTTGGTTTAGAATGTAACAGTACTGTTTGTTCACTTGAATCATTTGACTGAGTAGATATTAGAGGTATTAAGCAAACCCACACACTGCTTGGATCCTATAGTAAATAAAAAATTACAAAAGAGTCCTCTGTAAATTCAGGAACTTCATTTTAAGAAAACTCTTTTCTATTGGACTTTGGTGAAGATCAAATGCCTTAGTCAATAAGTAACCAAACACCCCAAGGTGTCCACATATGGCAAAAGGTCCATCATGAGCTAATTGTTATTGTACCTATCCAATGGAAATTTTAAGTGTTTCTATCAGCATCTCAACCTTAAATGATATGTGCGGAACCAGGATTTTATGAACTCAAAAGTACACAGACATCAGCATTTATACAAATTCTTATATAGGGAATGCAAATTCTTATACCAGATTATAAAAGCTTGGAATTAATACTTTTGGGCAGAAATTTTTGAAAAGGTTATGAAGATGGGAATTATGGAATACACTCAGAATTGATAATTTTCATGAGCATATATTAATATTTACCGAAAAACATCCCATCTATAAAAAGTCTCAAATCAAGTGGAGAGGATGGTTTAGTCTGCAGAGATTATCCATCTTCTTTCTTCTGTGAACCTGATGCTTGCTCAATGGCCCTAATGAACAATGAGGCCTTGAAAATTATGCCTTGTTAAAGCAGTATGCCTTTCCAGTTTGGCTCTCATTGCTTCTAAGTGCCCATTTACCAGAAACGAAGAGTTCCTAACATGACTCATGTATGGTGGAGACTAGTCAGCTTCTTGGTGGTGATTCGATCATATCCTCTGTCATGAAAGCTTTATCATCATAAATTGTTATTCTGAATTTGGATTGGATTTACCTCCTTTTTTCCAGTTTCACTAACTGTGAGCATATGAGTTTTCTTTTTTCCAGTTTCACTAACTGTGAGCATATGAGTTTTCAATTTTGACCACATATACTTGTGTACATTTTAAATTCTTAAATTTGTAACTATATTTTCAACTCAAGTACACATTCTCGGCTAAGGCGTTTTTATTATTTGTAGCTGAATTTGTGATAGATGATGGATAGATAGGTAGATAGATAGGTAGAGTGAACAATGTTTCAATTCTGTCTGAAGAAATGTTAAGCCCATTGTGTAGGTATTCAAATGAAAAGAGAGAAATGTATTTAGTCATTTATATGTTTCCATCTATCCAGATATTAAGTGTTATGTCAGTAAAATGTTAAAAGAATGGAATAATTTGATTTTTGATAGCACATTTATTGTCGTAGGTACATAGACTTTTATCTTAATACAATTTGGGTAGTATTTGATGTACTAATGATAAATTATACCCTTTTAAAATAATACTTAACCAAAAAAAAATTAGTTCTTAAATGTAAGTTCCATAAAGACACCTGCTTACTTGTTCTTTTAACTCTATAGCATGATTTGGAGATGTAATGCAATTTGTCATGCTCTGATTTCCCAAACACACCTGTCCTTGAATGTCATTTTCTAAATGATGATTAAGGAAACAAATACACTCTTCTACACTATAAAGGCAGTGGAAAAAAATGTTTTTTGTTCATGTTACCACAATGCAAAATTGGCTAGCTGCAGGTCGATGCATATTACTCTGCAGTAGAGCCACTATTGAACACAATATATCAAAAGCCAATATATTTCCTTTTATTCAATGTCGGTCCTCCAGTGTATAATTTCTATTGAATTTATCATTTACAGACCTATTTCAAAGGATTTATGAACTTCAGCCATAGCTTGTCTTTGTGAGAGAAATTATTTTTTAGAAAAAAGTAGCCATGTTTATATAATAAACTTTACATTCAAATGTGTAATGTATACCTTCTATGATCACATTGATATATGAACTTTGGAGTTACTAGCTTATTTCTAATAATTTGAATACATAAAACTATAGAATTAAATGATTGGAAGTGAACTTACACATCATAGATTCCTTGTGACCAGCCTGCTACTTGATTCCTTTTGTCAAGCAATTATCTGTGCTGTCAATATTTTGATGAACTCATCTGTTGCCTAGACAGCCTGCTCCATTTTGGAACATTTAGAAGTTTGATTTTCTTTTTAACTGGGTGGAAATCTGTCTTTTTATAATTTTCAGTTTTTAATTCTAATTCTTTTTTCTTCTACATGATATTGCTTCAGATATTTAAAGATTGATACTATGTTCTAATAAGTAATCTTTTTCCAGAATTAAGATCTTGAGTACTTCAATTCTTTATATATATATATTTTTACTAGATCTCTTGACATTTTTATTATTCTCTTTTGGAGGTTTTGTTATATTTTGATCTTAAGACGACAGATAAGTACATTAAGAACTGTTCATGTTATCGCTTGCAGTTTAATATCTGGCTATGTCTGGTTTTATAGATCAATATTCTATGTAGTGGACAGGATTTTTCACTTTTTATTATTTTAAGAATATAATATCATATTATAATATTCTTATTGTGTGAATACAGCTATTTCCCTCAGTTCTTTTCTTAATGATTTTACCTCATGACACATTCATGGAAGAGGAGATCAAGGATATTTATTTTTTCTAGTTGAATCTCTTCAAAAGAAGGTTTTAGAAGAGTAATATTTTTGTAATAAAAATCAACATGGAGGAAAAACCCGAGCACATCTCACCTAGGAAAACTTTATAAACATGCTTCATTTGAAATGAACAATGAGACCTAAGGGGACTCATCTTGAAAGGATGTATCCAAGAAAATCTGGAACAGAAAGAGGCAGAGTTTCTATTGAATGTAGCTCCATTTTGTATTCTTAAAGGAGTCTCATCATGGCAAAACGCATGAATGTGTATTCCAAATCTTCTGAGCATGGGTAGAAATTGTCAATATAAAAAAGAAAGATTAATGAATGTCAGGTTTAGATTTGTCACTTGACTTTTTAACTCTCTGTCCAACACCTTCAAAAATACTTTGCTGCAAACAATGACACTCTTTTATAATTAATAACTATCAAAATTACGATATTAATGTTGATATTCTTACCATCTAATTATCAGACTTATGCAAGTTGCATTAATAGTCTCAATACTACACATTATGGCAAATGCACCCAGCTTCAAGTCAAACATGACATTTAGTGTTGATGTCTCAGTCTGGAAGTATGCCTCTGTCTTTCCTTCACTTTCCCCATGTTGACTGTTTTAAAATTATTGTAGAATGTTCCCTATTTTGGGTTTCATATTTCCTTGTGATTAGATTCAGAGTATGCTTTTCTGGCTGGAATAGTTATAGAAACAATGCTGTACTCTTCTCATCCTCATCTTATAACACAATTTTGATTTGTCTCATTGTAAATTATGTTCAGTTTAATTATTGGAGTAAGATAGTATGTGTCAGACTTACCAAATGTAAAGTTACCATTTTCCCTTTTATAATTGATATGCATATTTTGGTCAGTTACTTTGAATTTATGTAACATATTCTATTAAACATTTAATTAATTAATCAACTAACTAATATCACTATGCATTTAAAGATTCTCTATTTTATTCAATGGATTTTTATCTGTCACTATCAACATTTATTTTGATGTTCAAATTCCCCTTGATATGACCAATAGGAACCTTTTCAAGCCATGCTCTTTTTCCTTTTAACATATCCCTGCCATCTTATTTTGAGCATTTCCTTGCTTTTTTGGCCAGGCAGATATTCTTGGCTCACCTTGTATTTTTTGTGCCTCAGCCCTAGAATCAAGCATTTTTTTGAGGAGCCCTTAGTCCTTTTTGTGGAGAATTGTGTTTAGAAGCCAACACTCAGCAGAAGATATGTTCATTGTTTTCGAGGTCATGCTTATTCCACATCCTCTTAGTGGACAGAGTTAGAGAATAAATCATGCCTATACATACTCATATACACACATATGTGTAGTGTAAACACACACTAAATACATAATATAATGTATACAGAGGCACATAACATATACACTTTCATATTTATTTATTTTTATCTCTTTACCTATCAAAAACATTGAGTTTACATTAATATTTCCAATTCTAATGCAGTCATACAGGGTTCATTCTAGTTTTCTTCCTTTTCTTGCTTCCAACTCCCTTCTGACAAACCTGGTTTCCATTAAACTTAATATATTAATAATTTAATTATTCCTGCTTCGTGAAACCAATATCCCATCTCTACTACCACAGCCTCCTCCAATTTGATGTCCCTCTCACTTACTAGAGCTCTGACCTTCCATTCTGTGCCTCCTTCTGCAGACTTTCTTTTCCTTGCTTGGGATCCAAAACCCCATGTTGGGCTATAATCCCTGCATGCAAGTTGTTCTTTCCCTGCTCAGGCGTTGACAAGCTGGGCTTGTGTATATCCTCCTTCGAACGTTCAGGCTATGAGAACCTGTACCATATTTCTTTTTCATGGAGCTATCTTCTTCATCTTTCTTCCTTGGCTCTAACACCTTGCACTGAGCTGAGCCATTCTAACCTCTGCCATGTGGATATGCTTCTGCTCAGGCATTGAAACCCCATTCCAGGTGGCACCCTCCTCATCCTGCTTGAACTATGATTTTTGTGGCCAGGCTGCCTCTCTCCTCTCAAAGGATGCGCTCTCCACTCTGCTCAGGGGTCAACATAATACAGCAGACTGTCCCCTGCAGGAATGGCTTTCTCTTTCCACGTGCACTCCAACATCCTATGCCTGGTAGCCGTGGATGCCCTTTTTACCCCACTCAGTCTCTGACACTACATAAATTGTACTCTCTCATGTTTTCCTCAACTCACCTGGGCTCTCACACACTATGCTAGGGTACCCAGGATGTAGGCATCCTCTTCTCTCTGCTTAGGCTCTGATATACTGAGCCAGGTAGTCTTGCTGTACCACTCAGACTGGAACACTCAACTCTAGATCACCATGGCTTTTACTCCCCTTCCCTATCTGCTTATAGGTCCTCTTTGCTCTGTCCACCTAATGGTTTTAGAACAGTTGTTCAGGAAGGAAAGAAAAGAGAAAGAAGAGAAAAGGCTAGAAGAGATTTGTTATTTAGAAGAATGTAAATAACAAAAATGCAGTATATGTGTGTACGTGTGTGTGTGTGTGTGTGTGTGTGTGTGTGTGTGTGTGTGTGTAACTGACTGCATTTCTCCTGTTCAGAATTTATTCATCACTGTACTCAATTCAATTCTCTTTCATTCCAAATATACCTGAAAAATGTACCAATTTTGGAACTCTGGAAAACTCAACGTGAATAAGATCTTAGTAGGAAGAATTCTACTAAAATTCTATATATTCTATCTTTTAATATCAGGACACATATATGGGAGAAAGTGTTCAATTAAACATATACATATTTCTGAACAAACCAACTCTGAAATTCTAGAGAAAAGTCTCTATGCTATCAATAGGTCAACTGTTCATGCCAAAACCACAGCTAAACTAAAATATGCATTTGCCTTTATCCATTGTATGCCAAAAGCAATCGGAGTTGAGAGTCTTAGGCTCAGAAAATTAAGAATCTGTTTGTGTTGACATACACTTGCAATATTGATGTTTTCAGTCTAGCATGACTTTTTCTATTTAAGCCCATTTTAATCCTTTTCTACTGTATTGAAAAAAAAAAGGCATCTGAATGTAAACTAAAAAAATGGATCTTAATATATGAAAGCAATCATTAAAATATACATTAAAAACATATATGAAGGTCCAATTTAACTCATAAGATATGATTTTTAAGCTAACCATCAGGACCTTTAAATTTTTTCCCCTTCTCTATTTCTTCCTCTCCTCTCCTCTCCTCTCCTCTCCTTCCCCCTCCTCAGTTCCCTTCCCCTTTCCCTCTCTCTCTCTTTTTTCTATCCTCTTGGATGCTGTTCTCTCTTTTACACTTTGATTTTACTTTTCCTTCTCCATCAGTTGACTAATTTATAGTGTAAAATAAGCTTTTGTAAGACTTAACAATTCCCTTCACATAATAAATGTTTCTGAGCCAATTTTCTCTGCTTTCTAGAAACATGAGAGGGAGGGAAGTAATTAATAATGTAGGAATGTAACAAGCTATACTATATTTTGAAACACAACTGGCCATTTAGGTGAATTTACTCAAAATTGTCTTTAATAATCCAGATGTTAGTTCATAGGATGCCAAATACCCAGAAAGATTGAAACTGAGCTTTTTAAATATTTTTATGCTGCATGTAGACAAAATCATTGTAAGATATTACACTGAATCACTTGATTTGACCAGAGATTTCAATGATGGGCAAATGATATTTTTCCTATACAAAATTTTTCATATATTTTATAAAGATGTCCTATGTATGCCTCAATATTTAAATGAGAATCTTGGCAATATTTATGATTAAGATCGAGAGTCAGTCTCCAAAATTTATTGTAGCCATACCTATCAGTCCATTTAAATTACATAAGCTTCATTTTCTTTTACACAAAATCACACAAGATATGACTATGGTTATATAATGTTATAAATGTTAGGGTTAAGTCTCATAGTTTTTATTTTTACCCACCTAGGTAATGAGGAATTGCTGTTCTTATTTATATATATGCAAATAAAATAATACGTATTAGGCCAAATTATCAAAGTGAAAATAGGCTAACCACATTATTCAGGGTCTTACAACTAGCACATGGTAGAGATAGAATTCTTATTTAATTTTGTCCAACTAAAACTGTGACATCTTAGCAAGTAGAGTAGATGAATTTTGACTAAGCCCTCATCTTCTCATTTAGTTACACATTTGGAGTGTGTGCGTATAAATGAATATATGTGGGTGAATTGTTTCAAAATTAAGAGTTTTTCTTGGCTATAAATATCATTTATGACTTCTGTATAAAGTTCAAACAGTCCAAAAAAGTGTCAAAAAGAAAGCAAAATTTACTATGCAGACAAAAACACCACTGACATCTTGATGGACAACTGTACAGATTTTAAATGCATTCTACATGTAAAATATTAATGTATACTCTTAGGTCATCAAGCTCATACTATACACTCTTCTGTAACCACACAAAATATGTTATGATTATCATTCTAAATATATAGAGTTTGCATAAATTTTTATAATGGTTGTACAATTATATTTTAGAAATATGTTTAATTTATTAAACTGATTACTTGATAATATTTAGGTTTTCTAATTTTCTAATTTTTTATTTTTAATAAAGGGATTTTTCATTAAATACTTTAATTATGTGAAAGAATATGTATTACATAAATATGGTGACAGATATAATAAATTTAACATCTACAGAGCCAGCTCCAAGTTTGAAGAGACTCTAGCCAATAAACTGAATTTTTTGCATCCCTTTCTAAAGGCATATTTCTTTCTTGTGACCTGGTAAATTTTTCTTGTTTTTAATTTTATTATACACGTGTATATTGTTAAAAGATATATTGTTCATTTTGTATGTTTCCAGTTATATACAATTACATTTTCAATATTATATGAATGTTTTTCTGAAGCTTTTTTTTTAAATTATGTTTTTAAGTTTATGTGTGTTGATACAATAGTTCTAGTTTATTCATTTTCACTGCTGTATATTATTTCATTCTACGATTGCATTCACTATTCCTTTCAAATCTCTTATCAATGGACACTTCGGTTATTTTTTTTATTTTGTATAATAGGCAATGCATTTATGAATATATTGAGTCCTGTATAGTGTATCTACATCTACACAATCCTATCTAATATACATGTTGTGATAAAAAGTAAAATGAGACAACTTCAGAGAAAACTTTTTGAGTAGTTTGTAGGAGAGACATAATATAGAAACTACTATGATAAAGTATATCTCAAATATCCTAGGAATGGAATTGCTTAGTTTTATGGTAGACGTGTCTTCGAAAATATTAGATAAATCAAATTTATCTCCAAAATGATTGTACTATTTATATTCACAATAGCAGAATATGACTATGTTATCGCACCACATCCTCAAAAATACTTGGAGTTGACAGATTATAAAAACAGTTTTGGTAATCTGGTGAGAATGAAATTGTATCACCTTGGAGATTTAATTTACATGATCCTAATTTCCAAAGAAATTGATTTTTTTTCAGTTTGTTCTTTCTTTTCTGTAAAAGTTCATTAGTAATTTTTGCTATTTTATATTAAGATTTATCCTTTCTTGTTGAATTTAAAGTTTTCTTTACATATTCTGAATGCTAATACTCTATTATTAGTTATAGCTGTTGCAACTATCTTTTCTCACTCTTCACTCTTATTAAATGGCTTTTGATGAATAAGTTAAATATATCAATAATATACTTAAATATATCAATTTTTTCTATGCTTTTTATGTCTTGTTTTTAAACATCCAAATATTTGTTTTATTGTTTAATTGTGTGTTTAGTATAGATTTCTAACCTAACTTCATAATGATAAGCAAATATAATCTATAAGATACTAATTTTAAAGAGAAATTATTGAGACTTGCTTTATGACAAGTATATGGAGAATTTTTAATAAAATATTCTAATTATGCTAGAGAAGAATATGCATTACTCACTTTTAGGGGACAGTGTTCTGTATATGTTTATTCAATAAAGCTTGTTTAGTGTGTTCAAAATATTTTATACTTTGTCAATGGGAGTGATGTCAAAGCATTTATAAATATTATGGCATATATGGCTATTCAGAATATGTGTAGGCTGTAAAAGACTTGTGCACAGACAGATGATCACACTTGATAAGTAATATATTGTCTTTCTCACCTTTTAAAAAGGATGTGTTGAAATTCTTACCATTGTGGTTGATTTTACATTGATTCTTTGTATTTTAAGAATTTATTCTGTTTTAGTAGTTGCATATGCATTTGGAGCTATGATAACTTCCTAGAGAATTATTATTTTTTTTAAATCATGATTTAGTGACACTCTTTATCCTTAATAATGGACCTCTCTATGTGGTTTTTCATCCTCAAGTTGGGTATCTGGAGCATCTTTACAGAAAGATCTCAGGGCTGCAAGAGTTAGGACGGAAGTTCCAAGACCTCCTCATTTGATTCTTTGCTTAGAAATAGCACAATGTCATTTCATCTGCAAGTCATAAGATCAGCCAGATTCAAGGAGTAGAGAAATAAACTTTTTCCCCTGATGGTGGAACTGGAAAGAATCTGTAGACATTTTTAATCTCCCACAGACTATTACTATTTATTGTAGTTGCTGATATACTTGGATGTACTTCCACCATCATATTTTGAATTATACTTATCCTGTTTTATTTTTTCTCATTTCTTATAGTATTTGGATTAATTCAATACTTTTAATTTTATTTTTAATGTATAGCAATTCAAGCTAAATGCTCTCTTTCTATTTTTATCAAAATTATTTAACTTTACGAAGTAAAAAATGAATCAGTGTCTTAAATCTCGATCAACGAAAGATTCTTGCAAGATTTTAATTAAGATAACAAAGCTTTCTCCTCTCTCCTTCAGGATTACAAGTTATCACTGCCCAATATTTTAGTCTGACTTAAAAAAAAAAAAAGACTTTTCTTTTTTAGAGCAATTTTGGAGTCATAATAAAATTGTAAGAAAGATACAAGATTTTCTATTACCCTCTGTCTTCACTCACACATAGCTTCCCCCATTATTAACATTCCCTACCAGAGTGGTACATTGGTTATAATTGATGAACTTACAGTTTGACTTTTGAACTCTATCATAGCAGATATATATTTTTGTTATACTTTAAGTACACAATGTTTAAATAAACCACCATATTTTTGGTCATATTTCTATAAGATTCACGTTCAGTTTAAGGTAAGTCTTTTAGCTCTTTGCTGTTTGTTGACAATGAGATTCCTTCAGCTCCTTTGGTTCCCACAAAATTAAAAAATAAATTTTTTCTTGTTCTTAAAACACTGCTTAGCTAGTTACTTAAACTGGAATGGGACTTATTTTCTCTCTTTTGTCACCTGGATTGCCATAAGAGGAGATCACAGTGATTAAGAACCTACATGTTGGTGCCACACTTTGTTAGCCTGAATCTGGATTCCTCTTCTTAGTACCTGAGTAAATCAGGTAAATTGAATTTTCATCATTCAATTTCTTCATCCGTAAAATGAGTATTATATTAATAATACTTGTCTCATATTATAAACTGAATTAACACTTATTATTTGTAAAATACCTTACATATTTTAAATGCTCAATAAATTTTAGCATTTATTTTCTAGTTGCTCTTGTGAAGTATGATTTTGTGGCCTATCTTACATGTTAGAGATCTTTATCTTTGCTTTTAAATCTTTTATTAGAAGGGGTCTAAATACATTATTATTTTATTTATACTTAGAATATACTGTGATTCTTGAATATCTCGATTCCTGTCCTTCAAAAATTTTGTAGAATTCTTAGCTAGTACTATTTAAAACTTTTCCTTTCTCCTTTTCTCTCTGTTCTCACATGCTGGAACTCTAATTAATCCTATATTTGACTTTCTTATTTTGAGCGTCAGGACTCTTAGAATTACATAGATTTCCATATTCTCTGATTTTCTTTTGGTACTGCATTCCAGATTATTTTAAAATACATGTTTTCCAAATCACTACACATTTCTTAGAAAATATGTATATAATATAGGTCTAATATAATGTTTATCTGATCTGAGTGTTTAATTTGAATAATCATATTTCTTATTCTTGAATTTTTTAGTTCATTTTAAAATTTACCTAATCACTTTTCCCTGTATATTTTTTCAAGTTCATATATACATATATCTTTAATGTTTCATATACTGATATTTTGTATTCTTCTTGTGATAAATTTAATAACTAAAATTCTTGGAGGTTTTGATTTTTAAAATTTTCTACTGACTCTCATTTATGTTAAATTGTTTCCTTTTAGTTTTGAGTAGTTTTTGGTAATTAACATACTTGGCTGCACTTGGACCGTGGGACTCCAGAGGCAGGCATTAAATTAAAGATACTTTTTTTCCAGGGAAATTTGCATTTACTTCTTCCTGGTTCATCAAGTCTAGACAAGCTTAATTTAATTTAATATATGTAAATTTTATAAATAGAAATTTTAACCCCTGAGCAAAATCAAGGTAAGTCTATAGTTAAAAAATTCTCATACACAAGTGCTTTTTCTGTTATTATATTATTATTATTATTATTATTATTATTATTATTATTATTGTCATCATCATTTAATAGGAATCATGGCTGACATGTTTTGGCTGTATAAAGGTAGATAACATGTAAATATTAAGAGAAAATTATAAGAAAAAAGTCTGTAGGGTTCAGAACAGGTATTTTAAAGATTACTTAAAGACGCCTCATGAAATGTTTAGAAAAAATTTTTTTATCATAGACTCTAAAGACAATGTGAACAAAAGAAAGATTAAGAAAGAAAAAAAATTGTAATGATTCTATAAATTTAAAAGATGGTCATCACTGGGGGAAAGAGCAACTTTCAAAAATTAAAAATTGCCCCCAATAGTCCAGGAAACCCAATAATGCATTAACTTATGTAAAAACAGCAATTAAGTGCATGACAAAGACTATAGACAGACACCTTTCAAGTGATTTGGAAGCTTTAATTAAGGGTGATTCTTTAAGTGTATTAATATAGATATCAAACAATTCAGCACAATTTCTTTATGAACTAAGAGCTAGAAAGAGAATAGAAAATATATCACATGAAAAGAGTTATCTGTGTCAATCTGTAAGTGATCAATATTCTCAATTTTCTTTTGAAAAAAACAATTAAGAACATATATTTTTTCTAATTTTTCTCCTGTAACATTGCATTTTCATTGCTTTACCAAACTGAATCATAGCCCTTATATTTTCCCCACTATAATCCATTTTCTATATTCCTGTCAGGCTCACATTTTTAAAATACAATACTGATGTCTCACATATATTGCCTATATGACAAAAAGAAATATTGCTTAGCTTAATATTCACAGTTGGACATAGCCTAATTTCACTTCCTCATGCCTTTCACTTCTGTGATACATACAACCCTTCAGGCAACCTGCATTTCTCTTAACTTTCTTAGCACACATATACTGCACTGCTCTGTGAGCTTTTGCACTCCCACAATCACCCTGCCTTTCCCCCCATTTTCTCAGTGAAGTTCTTCTTGTCATTCTTTCAATATAGAAGTCAGTCTCCTTTATGAAGAATTCCTTTATTACTTTCCAGTCATGATTAACTGCTTCTTCTCGATTCTTTCACAGATCTTTATATAAACTAACCATATTATAGTATGTTATATTAAATTGTTTCTTTTTAGTTAGTTACTCTCTCATTAGAACTTAAGATTTTTAGTGAACAAGAAAAGGATAATGCTTATTCATCTTTGTATCCCCAGAATCTATCACGACACTTGGATTCATTGGAAGGTCAATAAAAGAGTGAATAGTGTGGAGAATCAATAAATCATCAAATCCAGAATCTGGACACAGTAAATACAATATTCTATGAAGATAAATATTAAGCATATGATTGTCGAAAGTGAACACCCTTTGAATGCAACCTGAGGAATACTTACTGTGACCAAGAAACAGAACATAGCTGAGAGTGGAACATTTAGATTAGAGGGAGAACTGCAGTACTACTCTGCCATTCCTTGTTAAAAGAGAAAGAGGCCGCCAGTGTTTTTATGTTTTATAGGAGAAAGTGGAACGTTTTAACAATAAAACGATCCTATTGTAATATAATAAAATAATTTTTCAAGTGCATAGACAAAACTAAAGATTTTCTACAATTTTTTCTAGAAAGCTGAAATTCCAAAGTAGACTAACTGTTGAGCATTATAGCATTACAGGGCAAAATATTAAAGAACAGAGCAGAAGCTTAAAAAAAGAAACATCACAAAGAGTTCAGGTCATAGAAACTCCTTTAGCCATGTTAATGAAGATTTATTACCACTTCTAGCAGTTGCTAATAAAACAATCTAGTGTATCTTGGTGAATTCACAAGTCCCTACAAAGGTGGTGTTATTTTTGTGAATTAAGAGGTCTTTACAAGTTGGTGTTATTTTGTGTACGCTAGGAAATTCTCATCTTCCTACCTTGGTGAGTCAACATATCTGAATCCGGTCAATTTCAATTAAATCAATCATTAACCTATGGTGTATGAAAACAATAACAACACATACCTGATCACAGGTAAGACAAAGCTTAATTCCTTTCCTCTCACAAATCAAAAATTTGGTTTCTATTCTCTACAGTTAGAGACAGAAAGTTCCCTTAAACTGTTTTCTTAAGGCAGGTGCTCTATTGGTTTTAGGGATGAGATAACATGCTTTTAGTCTTGTACTCTGGCTACATTTTCTGAGACTCCTTATTCAGAGTGTTGTAAGTACAGTGAAAAAATTTGCAAAGGTGCCCTCAGGGCCTTCTGGAAGAGATAGGACTAATATCATGATGCCAGATTGGGGAAATCTATTTAAGCAAATTTTATGGCTCAAGTTTCACTTATGAGAAAGAGCTAAAGAGCCTCGTGTTTATGCCAAATTGACCAAAGTCTTTTATGAGTGGTAAAACAGCTACGCAAGTTATAATCAAAATCCCAATTTATTTATTTATAATGAGAATATAATTTTTTAATGAAATTCTCTGCAGAGCTGTATAATACTTTCTCGCAGACGAGCTAGAAAATCATATTATCGGAAATTTGCTTGGTGAGTAAGGAATCAGAAATAAAGTATATGTGACTCAAATATTTAATGACATTTGATTCTGGGATCTGCAACATCTGACACCTGTTCCCATTGCTCTGAGAGAACAATCTCCAATCTGGGCCAGGCTTGGAGGAGCTCAGGCAGGCAATATTTGTATCTTTTTTATTGCCATTTTGACTACATTTTTCTAGTGAATGTCTATCAATAGTTCTCAAACTTTTTGGTTTCTGGACCCCATTATACTTATACTTATTGTGAACCCCACAAAGACGTTTTGTTTCATATGGGTTGTATCTATCAATGTTTACTGTATTAGAAATTAAAATAGGGGAATTTTCTCATATTTATTTATTAATTAAAAATAATGATAATATGTTAAATTAACATAAATAACATTTTTATGAAAAAGAACTGTTTTATAAAAGGCACTGTTTTATATTTTTACAACTCTTCTAAATTTGGTTGAATAGAAGACAGATTCTCATGTGCTGTTTACGTTCAGTCTGTTGTAATATATTCTGGTTGAAGTATACGAAGAAAATCTGGCCTGATACAGATATGTAGTTGCAAAAAAGAGTATTTTAAAAGACTTTCCAGGTAGTTGTGGATTTTTGATCCTACGCAAAATATGGCAAATGGTAGTTTCTTAAAGATCATTAATTGAAAAATGAAAGGTCAATGAGAAGCCACAAGAGCTTAAGATCCAAGAGGATAGCTATTCAGGAAATACTCATTCAAGCAGAAACCAAAATAGTGTTTCTAACTGGAGGCGAAGGCAAGGGGAATTTATGAGAAAGAGAATGGTAATAATCACATATATAGAATGAAAGAATTTCTATGGTTATTAATAAGCTAAGGAAGGAATTTCTATAGGTGAAATATGCTAACATAGTGATGCTAATTCTAGAGAATGTCTTTATTTTTGTCCTTAGTCATACTGTCTGCTTTTCCGTTAGCCTTGCAAACAGTTACTTGGAATACAGTGTTGCTCTAAGCCCAGCCCAAAGGTCACTTTGCCCAGTTTTAACATTCTGAAGATTTGAGGAGGAAGACTTGCAAGGCAGTTCTTCTGGGATGACAGCTCTGATCTCATTTGGAAATGGCTCACTTTATATTATTTTTCAAGTAGTTGTAAAGTGTAATCTGAAACTGTATCAATAAACTTGTACTCGGTTACACTGAAATCACTAGTCTTGCTTGCACTAAGGATAGTGTTTAACCTGTGCAAGATTTTTTATTATTATAGATTGGTAATTTGGAAAATATCAGTTCACTAAATTATGCTTTTTTCCCTAATATTGATTTAGGGGTCTATTAACCATACTTAGAACTATTGCTCTATAAGAATACACTCCTTCTATAAACATGTTAATATTTAAATCAGCCTGAATAAAAAACTACATTTAAAAAATAAAATGTAAGTTATAAATGAAGAAGAAATATTTAATATTTATGATAAAGAATTAAAATCTAGAATATAAAAATTATGCCAAAATTTATTAAGCACAAGAAAAGAAATTCTAATTTGCTAGTAGGAGTGTATTCTTAGGAACTGTAAAGAAGTAATTTAATTTAGAACAATAAAAGGACTAAGGTTTTTTTTTTTTTTGTAAATAGGGTTATGTTTTATTTATCATTAGATGCCTAATAGGACCTAGAAGAATGCTTCGAGTGTGGTAGATGCTAAATATTGTTGAATCTTTAAATAAATGGATGATTGAGTTATTAATTGATTGTAAAGATACTTAAAATTGTTTTGAGGTTTACACAATGGATTATAGATGACTTTTTCTTTGAACTATTCCTTAATAGAGAAAAAAACTATGTTAAATAAGAATCTGACCTTAAGCCATTCTTATTGTTTCATAGATAGACATATTCTCACTTCTTTGTGTATCAGTTGCTTTGTTCTTGGCAGGGAAGTGATAAGAAATTTTGCTGTCAATAACTTAAAAGGTAGTGCTTCCTACTTTTACTGCTATTTGATTTGTGCTTTGTTTACTGCCTGTGGCATGAAAAATAGGATTTAGTTGGTGTTGACTGCTGTCCCAAGTTAAGCTGCACAATGCACTAAGTATTCAGATTTTATTTGCAGTATACCAGGCAGATAGCAGCAGCTTTTGATCAGTTCTAAGTGGAATAAGTGAAGTGACCTAAAGCACAGAGTTCTTAACAGGAATTTTGCAATTTTCAAGTGCTTGAGTCCTGATAGCATATCTACAAAATAAAAATCTAGGCCTGAAAAATTGTGGCTTCATACTGTTATTTTTCCTAAATTATGTTTCGCATGCCTATTTTGCTATATGAGGGTTTCAACTCACCCATTTTATTTCTATTATCTCAGACATTGTACCAAAGTAATGATGACAAGAGGTATCTCTATATAAATGTCAATGTCTAACAGTGAGTTTTATGGGTTGAATTGTGTCCCTCCTCCTAAATTTTTATGTTGAAATGCTAACCCCCAATATCTCAGAATGTGACCTTATTTGAAAATAGAATCTTTACAGAAGTAATCAAGTTAAAATGAGGCCATTAAAATGGGCTGTAACCCAATATGACTGTCATCTTTATAGAAAGGGGGAAATTTGGAAATAGACATGCATAGAGAATGTCATGTGAAGATGAAGGCAAGAATTGGGATGATGCTTCTACACGAAAGACTGTCAGCAAAGCCACCAGAAGTTAGGTGAGAGGCATGGAGCAGATTCATTCTCACAGAAGGAATCAATTCTGCTGACACCTTGATCTCAGATGTTGAGGCTCCCAAACTATGAGATAATAAATTTCTGTTGTTCTAAGTCATCGATTTGTGGTATTTTGTCACAGGAGCCCTAGCAAACTAATACACCAAGAAATTTAATCCTTATATAATTACTTCCTTTCAGCTTCTCAGTATATATTCCCATTAGCAGATGGGAAGCTCATGTAGGGCTAAACATATGTTTTTCTTAATGAAGGTTTGGGAGTATTTGTGTTTTTGTCATGAGTATTGTCATGATTAAATTAGTATTTTGGAGGTTATGAATAATGAGACTTTGCTAGTATTTGTAAAGTTTATTGAACGTTATGGATAAAAGCATTAGATATTATAATCAGTCTGAAATACACAGAGAATTAGTAGGATTATGTGCCCAGTGGGAAGCTGGCTAATTGCAGTGCCTTTTGTGATTAAATCATATTAAAGATACCTAAAATCACTGACTCCCTTCTGGTCAATTGATTGTGTTCCACCATCTTTTTCCCTAAAAGAAGTGAATTACATGGGATATAGTCAATATGGAGAATAGTGGCTTGCAACTCTCATGCAATGTTTTGGGATTTTTATGAAAAGAAAACATAAAGTTTAAAATCAACTCAACATTATATCTTTAACATCAGTGTGGTAGACAAAATAATGGCCCCTCAAATATCTCCATGCTCTAATCTAATCTGCGAATGTTACATGGCAAAGCAGAATTCATGGATGTGATTAAGTTTAGACCTTGAGATGTAAAGATTATCTTGGATTATCCAAGTGAGTCCAATCACGTGGGTCCTTAACATTGATGGAACTTTCTGAGCTGAGTTAGAAGTCAGAGGAAGATGTGACTAAGTAAGAAAGATCAGAGAGATGAAACATTGCTGGTTGTTTGCTGTAAAGATGGAAGAAGGACCCATGAGCCAAGAAATGTAGGTAGCCTCTAGTAGCTAGAAAAACAGGGAAACAGATTTACCCTTAGAGACTCTGTAAAAGAATGTAGCCTTGCCAACAACATTTTAGCCCAGTGAGATTTGGGCTGGACTTCTAACTTATAGATCTATGAAACATTAAGTTTGTGTTGGTTTAAGTTTCTGGTGATTTGCTATAGCAGCAATAGAAAACTAATATAGTTAATAAAATGTCAACAAGTATTTATTGATCATCTCAGAGTGCAAGGTACTTTAAAATTACCTGTAACAGATAATGAACAATAATAACAATTTGTTGTGAAACTGAATGAGATATGTCTCAACATTTTTAAACCCTTTTATATTCATAGCAATCTTTTGAGTAAAACGATTTAAACAGTTTACCCCAAATCATACAATTAGTACTAGTCTAGTTTTAGGTTCTTTTAATTCCACTCTGCTAACTCTCAGAACTGCTGACAGTGAAGAGTTAACACCTCATAATGATCACTAACTTGTGTCACATGTTTATTTTTAATAAAAGTGATATTGCAGAGAAGACTTGGAAGTCTTAAGAGTGAATAAATAATATTCATGCATTTTTATTACATGTAAGTATAACTACATTTGTGATTATTATTTTAATTAAAATGAGAAATAAAACTCAGAAAACATAATGTCTTTGGAGTTTGTATGACTATTGGGGGGCAGGATAGAGGTAGTTTTGAAGCATATAGTTTTTGTTAACTATTTTGTTTTTAATTTAAGGCTCTCTCTTGGACAGAACAAGGAATGGTCCCCAAAACATTTCCCCAATGGACAAAAGCCTCCTTCTTAATTACCTGTCACTTCATTGAGTTTAGACACAGTATTTCCTTTTATTTTGTTTTGGGAAGATCATGCACATGTCAGCTGAGAGCCTCCCCTGCAGGCTCCTTGGAGACAAAAATTACCTTAAGTCTCTTAACAGTATGATTTATAAAATTCCAAAACTCTCCCTAAGATTGATGCAAGTTCCCAAGGGAATTACATATTCAAAGTCTTCTCTTCCTCTTGGGCTTCTAATTCCATATATGCTATACCACATTGACCCAATTTAGCTTCTTAAGCTTCTACCACACAAACACAGTAGATATTTCTAAGGACTTCAGTGATAGAAAACAGTGAAGTGTGTATCACAAACTATTTCAAATGGAAAAATAGGCTTCCTTACCCTTAAAAAACTCTTTCACATCCTCTCCATTGTTGACTTAAAAAATACTTTTTTCTCGTGTAAAATACACATTACACAAAATTTATTATTTTAACTATTTTTAAGTCTACAGTTCAGTGGTATTAAGTACATGCACAATATTGTGCAACGATCATGACTACTAATCTCCAGTACTTTTCATCCAAACTTTATACTCATTAAACAATAACTCCCAATTTCTGTCTCCCTCCTGTCCCTGGCAACCATCATTCAACTTTCTCTATGAATTTGACTATTCTAGGTACCTCATCTAAGTGGAATTATACAATATTTGTCCTTTTGTATTTGGGTTTATTTAATTTAACACGTCTTTAATGTTGTAGCATGTGTAGCATGTGTCAGAGTATTCATCTTATTATAGGCTAAATAATATTCCATTGTATACATATACCATGTATTGTTTATCTATTCATCTGTTGACGGATGTTTGCATTTGGCTGCTGTAACAGAAAAACATTGACTGCATGTCTCATAAACAACAAAAATGTATTTCTCACAGTTCTGGAGGCTAGAAAGTCCAAGATTAAGGTGATATCAGATTCAGTGTCTGGTGAGGGCCCATTTCCTGGTCTGTACACTGCCATCTTCTTACTGGTCCTTACAAGATGCTAGGGGCAAAGGAGCTCTCTGGGATCTCTTTTATGAAGACTCTGTCCTCATAATCTAATCACTTCCAAAAACTCCACTTCCAAATGGGATTTAAACATATAAATTTGGGGTTGGGGAGGGCACAGTCAGTCTGTAGTAGCACTTATCCATTTTTTTCACCCCAGATCATCTCACTTTGTATTTCCTTCTCACTTGTACAATCTTTCATCTTGCTTGTCCCTCTTTGCAACAGTAAAGACATTTTCTCTCTTTATCTTAAACAGAGCAGTGTGACTTTCTTATCTGAAGCTTATGTAAAGCCTTTGCCCTTCTTGGATCTAAACTGTTTTCTAAGGCTTGGTTAAACTCTTTTCCTAATTGATTTAGCCCTTCCAAGGAGGAATTCCTATACCAACAACTAAAATCAAAACTTTTCTTTTCTACTTCTTTTCAGGAGTTCTTAGCTTCTGAATTAAGAATAGGAATGCCAACTCAGCACACATTTTCCTTTACTTTACAATTTATTGTTCCATGTGAATTAATAGAGAGATACTAATTACTTTGACTGGTTATTTTAATATTAGAAGCTATATTTATTAATTTTAATATAAGTAGCTTATTTATTTTTAAATAAGCATTATATAATTCTTTAGCCAGAAAGAACAATTGAAAAACTTTAATCTCTAGAATACATGGATACCGTGGCTATTTTAGCTGAAGCCATAATATGCATAATATTTCACAAAATATCTAATGTAAGATAAAATAGTTTTTTGGAGGGTGTGAAAAATAAATTCAGCAAAAGTTGAACTAGAAAGAACTATTTCTATTGATAGCAATTAGATTTTTCACATTACGTATTATGAACTCCTGAAAAACTTGTTTTTCCTGAGCAGTGTAACGTTTTTCACAAGCATCAGTGTTAGAAAGTTAATGCTCTATCATTAAACTCAAATATCTAGTCTAATTTTATGTAAATATTCCTTTTGCTGTAAACCACAGAAAATATATTTATCTACATTGACATTTATTATCTAAAAGGATTGTTGACTCATCTAATGGAAGAATCTAGAAGTATATCTTGCTTCAGGCATTGAGACCTTTAATTAAAAGCAGGAAAAAGATTAAATCTATTCTACAATTAAGTTAATGTAAATAGATGAATAGATAGATGTACATATAGATGATAGACAAATAGATGATAGAAATGCAAAACTATTCTAGACACTGTTTTTTAAATAATTCAGACTGGAAAATGGTTATTAAACACTGGATTGGAAGAGAAAGAGAGATTTCATCAAGGATTGTTGTTGTTTTTTTTTCCCCTAAGCCTCAGGTTTTACGCTTCTGTTATGACATTATATATAATTCTGTTGGCTTTCACATGGTTTCCTAAGGAATACACTATTATGAATGCTTATAGATTTTGAGACATAGATAACACACAGAATTCCTTAAGTAGTAAAAAGTAGAGTCTGAGCAAACTTCACAATGTATTTCAGGAGAAACCCACAATGATAAGGAATCTTGATAGTGAACAGATAATTATTTTGAATTATATGTGGTTCCTTCCTGAAATATTGATAAACTATGTATTTATTAATCAATCGATATATTTTTTATGTTTCACAATATTTACTTTTAATCATTTGGATAGCATGATCTCATAATTCTAAAAATGGTTCAGCATTCTTAAATATCAAACATTAGTTAATTCTTTTTAGATAAATTTCAAGTTCTTTTATAATAATACTGTTAGGGAAAAATATTTACTTTTCAAACAAACTAAATGTGACAACTAATCATTCAAGCTATTTACCACCTGGTGCAAATATTGAAGAATAGCTCCTACTTCTCTCTTGGGTGATTCAGCAATAAAGAAGTATCATCTACTTCTTAAAAGGTCAAGTAGATTATTAATTAGAAACTAATTACATCACTTACAAATTCCGTGTTGTTAATTTGCACTCAATATTTCTTGATATTAGGTTTACTAGGCATTGCTTTTCTTGGCTATTGTTAATTTTATAGATATGTTTATCATAATATTTATAGAAAATAAAGTGTGTTTTAAAATTAAAAACCCACTGCTTTTTTCAGGCTCATAAGCTAGCTAAAATGAATTCCCTTTAACTTGATAAAGAACCAGGGACACTCACAATGAGCTGAGTTTCGATTTATAAAGGAATGCATTCTTTAACATGACTTACTCTTTTGTGTTGCTCTAGATTTTAGTGTCAATTTTTCCTACAGTATTATTTTCATTCACTTATTTTTCAGATACTTTTTACATTTTGGTACTTTTTCACACAAATCAATACATTATCATTTACTTCAAGGAACATTTCTACTTTGGTTTTGGGGAGAAAAAATTACTCATCTGTCTGCCTCACATAGAACCTGTAATATCCATGTTTATATCAATTTTTGAGCCTACGAAGTTATCCATAAAGTCCATTTAGGTGAGTCACCTTATTCTGTTCTTCTTCTGAATTCTCTTCCGAAATTAAAAGAGACTTTGAGTCACTTTATGTTTTGATATCTCAAATTGTGGTAAGCACCTAGACTACATATTTTCTTGGAATATGATGGTAGGTTGGACTTGAGAACATAGACTTCCTTATGGGATATAATAACAAGCTTAGATTAATTTAGTTCCTATAATTCACGAAGCATTTTATAAGTATTAACTAATTTAATCCTTATAATAACCCTATAAATAGACATCATTAAATTTTAACTCATATTATTTTTACAGAATAAATTAATGAAAAGAACATAGATTTTAAAAAATATTTAGAATAAGGCTCAGATTCTGAATTTTACTTTCCAATGTTTCAAAGTTTCTCAGAATTTTATTGTCTCACTTTTTTTAATCTTAAAAATGGGAATAAATATCACCTAATGATGAGACTGTCAACCAAATTTTATTAGAAAAATAATTATAGAAAATATAATTATAGGTACCATTTATCATGAATTTATTAGGTGTCATGCATTGTGCTAAGATGTGCTTTTTTTCTATATCTCATTTGATTGTTGCAACCACCAGGTAAGGTAAATTATAAAATAGCTTATGTTTATGTCTGCTTACCATGTTCTAGGTACAGTTCTAAGTGCTTCTATATATTAATTCACTTAATAATCACAAAATATTGCAAATGAGTCATATACCTTTTTCATCATTGACATTTTACAGATAATTCACCATTAGAATTTAAGGAAGAATAAAGAATTTATTAAATTAACCCAGGTCACATGACTATTCAGAGGTGAAGCCGAATTTCAAACATAGGAACCCTGACTCCAGACTTCATATTCTTCACCACTATGTTTACTGCTCTCTAGTAGATAAATCTTCCAGCAGAGTATAGTAAACAAAGTTGGTGGTCAATAAAAATTGCTCTTCTCTCTCCTTTCCTTCCTCAGTTTATAAGGAAAGAAACTGAAAGGAAATATTAAGCAAGCTCCTAGAGATTACACTTGGAAAAGTGAAGCTGGATTCCAATCAGCTTTGTATTCAAGTTTAGTCATATTTTATTCCCTTCCCTACATCAAAGCAGGCTTATGCACATCATATGCTAACTGAAATAAACATCTAGGCTTTGGAAAATGCCTTGATTAGATATATTGTAGTTTTTTTCTGAAAATACTCTGGATTGAGAATATTTGCAAAATAAAATTTCTTCTCATATTTATATGCATTGGACAGAAATTCCACAAAAATGTTAAAACCTCCAATCACACTCTTTAACAGTAACAGGCTACTTCTCAAGTATTTATGAAGGATATTAAGGCCAATACATTGAATAAGCCTTAAAAGACTGACATAAATTTACAAAACAATAATTTGAGTGACAGTACTTTCCTTACACATCAGACTACCTTCATATAGAGGCTACATCGGAAACTTGTTCTCTAGTTTTATTTATTTCCTATAGGAAAATAAATGAGCACTCTGAAGTTGCAGAAGAGCCACTGTACAGGACCGGAATTGGATTTTCGAATCTTATTTACAACTTGTATTATAGTTAGCTTGATTAAGACGGTCTCCCCCAACCTCTGGAATGAGCCACTTGAAAGCAAGGATCCTGTCTTATTTGTCTTTGTATTCCTAGCGCTTTGCTCATATAAACCTGCCCATACCTGCCTTGTTCTAATTTCAGTCATAAACTTCCCTGCCTACCTCGCTTCTGAAATTTATACCCTCTCATCACTTCAAGTACCATACTCCACCAAATTCTCTCTCTCTCTCTCTCACTCCACCCCCTCTTCTCTCTCTCTCTCATAATTTCATCTGGTTCTGCCCTAAAGCTTAAAACATACTGTACTCTGTTCATATTAAAAAGCAGTAAGAGCTGAGCCACAGATCTTCCTCATCACTAAGTCCTCCTTAGCAACAACATTCTATCTTTTCTTTCAAAGCCAACACTTATAAAAATAATCCATTCTTCTGATCACTTCTAACACATTTATTGTCAAACACACTGCAGTCTGATTCACCCACAACCAGTCCAATAAAACTGCTTTATGATTGCATGGTATTTATAAGCACATTCTGCCTCCATTAGATGGATGAACACTTCATATTACTGATGTTTGAACTAGTCAATACATAAAAGTGTCTCTTTCATGCCTAAGCTCACTGACACAGGTCAGTGAAAATGTAGGTTAAAATGTGAGCATTATCACTTATAATATCTGAGTTGAAGGACATGGATTCTGTATACAGTCAAATAGGATTTATAACACTTCCATGAATCAAACTATATCAAATTGTAAGCCTCCCTCCCAGGGCAAGCCCTTTGCCATTGCGGGGAATGGGAGGAAAGGCTTATTTGCAGACTCCTTCTTCCAACTCCCCATTCTGATGGGTCACTTTTTTCTGGAGAAAAGAATAGCAAAGAAAGTTACTTTAAGAGCAGTTCTATTACATGGAATCATGAGGCCAGGGATAAAGGAGGTTCCTTTGTAACACTTTTCCTGCTTGTGCTCTTTATATATATGACAGAATTATTGTCTGCTTACCATTAATCTTCTCTTCTTCCTTGGCCTCAGTGATGGCCATTTTACTTTAATTTTTAGCATACATCTATTGCTGTTTCTTGTCAAACTCTTTCATGAGTTTTTACATTTAACTCTTTGAATGAGGTTTTTTTTTTTTAAAGCATTCATTCTTCATTTTCTCTTTACACACTGTATGCTGTCCTTTGGTCATTTTTAATTACTCATTAGTTATCTCTCACTTTTGTGCTCTTGATTCTAGAATAAGTATCTCTAGCCCAGATCTCTTTTCAGGCCTTAAAAATCCATAAATTAAACCATTCATCAAAGTGCTCTTGGGGATGTCTGATAAACAATTCAAAATCAGTGTCAATACTTGAACTCATCATCTTTCCCCTGAAATTATTTTCACAGTTAACAGTACTAAAATTCACATAATTGACCACTTTAGAAACTCAAGTATTGTCCTTTCCCACTCACTCTTTCTTACCCTACAAATCTAACATTTTCAATGTATCATGGATTTTACCTTCTTTTCATGCCTCTTCTCAGAATTTTAATTCAGATCTTTATTTTCATTTTGATTACTACGACAGCATTGAAATTTGTATTCCAGACCCACTAATTTCATTTCCCTCTAAACAATTTTACAAATGATCAACAGAGTAAACTTTCCAAATGCGAATCTGGTTTTACTGTTTCCATGCTCACTGCAGTAAGCCTCAAGTAATTTACACCACTAAAACATGGTCAGTCAGCTCGTGAAAACAAGTTGGTTGATCATTTAATTTATTTAAATTAAAATTTTGTTAAATATTGCAATATTACACCCATTGGTGTATTATGGGGCTGTTTTTAACTTATTTATATTATTTGAGTGTTTTTGTCTTTCTGAAAAGTTTCTCCAAGTCAATTATTTTTGTTTGACACTGTATATAATTACAAATTTCAAAAACCAAAATAAATATTCTAAAATAGTAAAAATTGTAGAGAACTTCACGGCTTAATAATATGTAATTGGTTGAATACAACTTTTGGTTATAAAACTGTGCATTTGAAAAAGATCTGCATCAAATATATACAGAAAGTCAAGTCAAAATGCAATAAGGTAATTTAAGAGAAATTGTTATTTGGTTAATAGGTGACTTTTTCTTTTGTCTTTTTTCTGTCTTGTTTTTATTTTCTATGATGAATTGAAATTTAAACAAATTTAATGATAAATACAAATTATTAAAAATAATTTGAAGTAAAGTATCTGGAATTTTGGAGAGTTTTTATCCTATCTAAATCATTTTTAGCCATTTATTTCTGACCTGACTGGCAATGTTTTAATAATTTTAAAAATATTCGAAATGGCAATTTTCAATTACTAGTTTATTTAAAAAAATATTTCATATTACAGTAATACTTTGTAACCTGCTATAATTTACAACGTTTCTTATAGTCAAACAATTAATTATTTCTTACACTTTTCTATAAAGAGTGCAGAGCAGAAATAATTATTGGAGAATAAATTAAAAAACATGAAAGGATTCCCACTAAGACCAGAAACAAGGCAAAGATGTCCTCTCACACCACTCCCTTCAACACTGCACTGGAACTCCTAGTTAATGTCATAAGAAAAGGAAATGAAAGGTATTCAGATTGGGAAGGCAGAAATAAAACTATCCTTGTTTGCAGATGATGTAATTGTCTATGTAGAAAAGGTATGTATGACTTGGATGAATTTTTGAAGCAGTGAACAAATGAATAAATGACATTTGGTTGAACCACTAAGTGACCAATATTAACTTTGGGTGCATGTGGAAACATAGCTATGGCAATTAAGCTTGGTTTCAAAGGACTCTTCCAGATATTGTTGTTTTTACTTTTAAATTTTTTCTCTAGAAGTAAATCCTTTCCCTGTATCACTCTCTTGGAGAAAAGCTGCTCTCTGTTGAAAAGCTGTTTAATGTTCACTTCTTAAAAAACATTTCAAAAAGCAGTGGCTGACACGAGCTCTATTGATATAGGTTAGTGGGAAAAGAGTTTAAACTTCTCAGTGATTTACAGTACTAAATCTCTTTTTTTGCAGTTAAAAAGCCTCTATATACTGCTATTATTATTCTTAATCAAGCATTTGAATAAAGTAATCCTTAAATAAATAGCAAATCAAAATAAAGAAAAAAATATTAAACTCTGCAAAAATTACATGCAAACACATTACTAACACATATCATAATGACTGAAAAGTTGATTCTTTAGGTTCTAATATATGGTAGAGGTCAACCTTGAACTACTAATGTTAGGTAGTTAGTCAGACATGAGCGACAAGGGGGAACAAAGGAATAGCGGCCCAGCCTAGAGACCACCCAAAGAACACTCTAATGGTAGTAGAATTCTGGGTACACATATGCACACTGGGCAAATGTATTGCCTAGCATCAGTCAAGTGTCAATCAAGATGACCTCACTTGCCAATCACCTAGGAATGCCTTCGGAACCACCCATCATGGCCCAAATATAAGGCAGATATTCCTGCTTCTGGGTCTTTTATGCCCTTTGGGGCTCTTTTCCCCTTTTGCTCTTCTGTGCTCCTCGCCCCTTTTGCCACTCTGGGTTCTTTCTCTTTCTGGTGGCCTTTTATGGCCTTTTCGCCTTTTTGTAGCCATTTTGGCCTCTTTGTGTTGGTTACAGTGCTGAGACTATGTGCCTCCTTGGGACATACTTTGTCTTTCTCCATGTGCCTCCTTGGGACATTTTTTGTCTTTCTAAAATATATTTTTAATAAAACTATTAAATCTTAATGATCTGTGATTCTTCATTGTCATTTAAGGAAGAACCGAGGAAAAATGCTAACTACAGGTCGTTTTCCCTCTCCCTCCCGAATACTGTTGGGGTGACACCGAACTCTGGCTCCAACGGTGACACTTACTAAATTTCACCCCCTTTCTTGCTTTTCAAATATATTGACCTCCCTGAGTTTTCATTCTCTCTTCCGCCTGCATATTAGAGGCAGTACAAATACTAACAGCTTGCAATCTCTCTCTCTTCAGATAAAGCTACAATTGTCAAAAACATGTGCAATGTCACAGAAAAAATTTAGAACATCAAAATGCCCATAATTATTTAGATATGATTTATTAGGGAAAACAAAGAAGTTTTGTTTCTATGTATTTTTTTCAGTGCTGTTTGTAATGTTCCCCAAACTTACCTTCTTTTGGGTAAATCAGAACTAACAAGGATTTAAACCTTTATCTGGGAAGCTAAATGAACACTCTAATGTTATTCCTGTAATGGTTGATAAATGAGGTGGCAGCTGTCACCAACAAATCTCTCTAATGCTTTAGTGTGGTATCTATTCAGCAGCTGAAAACAAGACACAGCTTGAAGCTCGTAATGGCTGCCAAAAGTTTCATGGCCTTGATATTGCTTTTGTCTTTGAAAGACAGAGTTTTCCCCAGGCTTGGTCAGTAAGAGAAACATAGTTTTGTCTTTTCTACTAAACAGAGTCAAAGCTGCTTCCTTTGAAGTGGACATATTACTTTGCTCAGAGAGGGGTACATGTCAGAAAAAAACATTCTCATCAAAGGAGAATTATGTTTGTTGATCAAATACATCTTCAAGGTCAAACATGTTATAGTTAAAAGAGAGAGAAAAAATGACCAAATATTCCCTTGGTAAAATCATTCTGTTTCTGAGTATTTGAAAATTTGGAGTTCTGTTGTATAAATCAAAAGGAGCATTTTATATATATGACAGCTCAGTGTCTGTATTTGTTTCTTTCCTTCTTAGACAAAAATGTCCATTTTTTTTTTATAGTGGAGAATTATGTTGCTCATGTTTACTTCGTGTGAGCCACCACTATCTTCCGAAATGTAATTATGACAACATTTTAACCTTTCTCTTGAGAAATTTTGGCTCTGATGTGGGAGAAACTTAAGTTTGTAAAGGCTTTTGTCATATATTTGTAGAGGCAGCTCTCTGTTTTGCATCAAAAACTTTGCCTTTTGGATTAAACACCTTAAAGCTTTCTTTAGTGAAAATTTGATTTTGATTTCCTTAGAATCTTATACTTAATTAGAGGAAACAAAGGCCACTGAAGTGAATAGTTAAGGAATACAATGCTAAGTGGTCGGAGCAATGAGTACAGTCTCCTCCTTGAAAGTAATAGTAAGAAGAATATGGCAGGAGAGAAAACCAGATTGAATGAGGTTCCAATGTCTACCTATAAATGAAAATCTTTGGATTTGTGTTGGGTAAAGTTATTTGGTGAGATCT
>NW_006494613.1:16375112-16382703 GCF_000325575.1 Pteropus alecto
TCAATAAACTTTAGTAGCCCTCAGTTCTACTATAATTGAAAGAAAGGTCTCCATGTAGTATTTTATCACTTGAAATTCTGTAACAGCAAGGTACAGCAATTTATCCAGAAGACTTGAGTTCCGGGATCTACTTTTATATTTTCTTCTTCCATAAATAGAGACAATGTAAGACTAAAATAAAGTTTCTTTTATTTACAAAATTCTCTCTGTGGGTTATTTTATCCATTATCTCTACCTCTAGTCATTAAATATTCTTTATTTATTTATCTTTAAGCTTTCTGAAATTTTGTTTTGATCACTGTATATCTATTTCCCACATGTATATGAATATGTGCCTATGGCAAGGTCAGTAGGCTCTTTCTCAGCAGTTTAACATATCCATTAATTCTCTTTGATAAATTTATTAAGCTAAGAATTCAGCCTCCATGCTAAGAAACTTTACTATGTCAACATATCAAAAGTCAAGATATAATTATTAGGACATGTCCACATTTACCAAGTTCACAAGATTATTGTATAAAACCAGAATGATTCATTAAAAATAATATGTATCACCAATCAAAGATGGAAATGTCCAAGTTAGTATGTACCTTTTACATTTAATTGGTCAAATCTTATTGCTTATAGCCCCTAAACATTCTATCTCTCTATATTGCCATACCCTTCAAACTTATGTCCCTAAGTCTTTCTCTGCACAAAATATTCTTTAGAGGGAGATTCCTAAGTTGAAGTTTGATCATATAACTCTCCTACTTAAAAAACTTTAATACATTCACACTATAATCAGGATAATATCTGTTTCTTAACTTTGTTTTCCATAGACCTGAATGGTTTTGCCTCTCTCCGTCTCTTTAGCTTATCTTTCACAAGTCTCTACTTCCTTGGCATTCTCTACTTCAAACCACTGATTTTCTTTTAGTTTCTTAAAAATGTTGTGCACTTTTTCAGCTCTATCCTGAGCTGAAAAAATGCACTCTTTGCTCATTTATTCCACTTCCCTAGATGAGTATCTATCTCCCTATGCTCCTCCCCTTTCATCTGGGTAGCTATCCTCTCAGCTCAGCTTAATAGAAATTTTTCTAAGAACTATCCCCTGATCCTATTTTAAATATATAAATATATTACATGTACCTCATATACATTTACCCTAAGATTCTGAATTCTTGTCATAGCACTCATCAAGCTTACTGGCAAGTGCCTGCTTAATTGTGTATGTTCCTCACTAGAGTGCAATCCCAGTGAGGGTGGGGCCAATGGCTGTCTTGCTTAATTATTTTTATCATCATTATTCCCAGCATTATAGAAGGCTCTTAAAATATTGCTGAGTAAAAACAAACAAACAATTTTAGTTTCTGACTTTACCATGATAGTTTTAATACCCTGTGAGAGAGAATCTAAAGTTCAGCCTGAGAAGCACAAGTTCTCTCTATAATAATTGGACAGCCATGGTGAGTCAAATCAGAATCAGAATCTAGAGATAGGACAGTAAACATAGCAAGGAGATAAATGTATCTTTAAAGACATTGAAGTAAATAGTCTGATGCATCTATTTGATCATGGGTTCACCACATCAATGGGTACTGAACATGTCAGACCATTGGCTAAAGTGCTCTGTTTCCTCAGTAGCACTTAAAAGGATGATGGAAAAGTTTACTTCTGTGATTCTCTCTCATATACACTTTCTTTCCCAATGATTGATAAATTCACCTTCTGGCTGATATATTCTTTCTTTAAATGTGTTGAAATTAAGGTTCCAAACTCAGAGGCAGCCTCTTTTTACAGGCCCAGAGAGCTAGAAAGAATGCTGTTCTTTGCACTTGGACTGACCAATGCATAGTCAAAAGCATTGAGATAGTAATTGAGATAATAATGGAAAGTTTACTTTAGATTAGTAGATCTGAAATGACTCACAACTCAAGATCACAAGGGAGTTTTGTGAAAATAGATGCCTAGTCTCTATCTGTGGAGACTTTTATTTAGTAAATAATGAAATGATCAAGAAATTTATGAAAATCAACAAATTAAAAAAAAACAGTTTATTTGACTTTTTTCTTTTCTTTATTTAATGAATATAATATCTAGATAGTAGACATTGGGAATTTTCACTTTTATAATCTCATTATAAGATTCTATTGATTAGATGTGTTAGGAAACAATTATTTCCTTAAATAAAATATGCTAGATTTCAATATTTGCAGTACAATGTATATGTACATATTTATTTGTAAAATTGTATGTGAATATATATGATTATTCCCTTGATATAGAATAAGCAAAGTTTGTGAGTCCCTGAAGGCTTTACTCTAATCTCATCTTTATTAGGAATGCACTCTTATCAGACATTTCACATTTAATTTAAAATTTTACAAAATACATTAACACATTGCATTGATTTGAGTACTCTAGAAATTGGATTGTGCAAAATTTTCAACTTGATTGAAGACAGTTTTAATTACACTTTATAGCTTTAAGCCACAATTTCCATAACTTATATTTTCTTTATAATGAGCACGTAGATATTTATATAAATCTCGAAGTTAGCAAAATTAAGACAAAAAATAAAGTTTATCTTTAAAATTGCAAAAATACAAAAGACTTGACTTGGTGACTGAAGAGCTTTTTACCAGATATGAGTTGTATATATTACTATTCAGTTTTTTACATATAGCTTATTCAATATATACTTATTATATTTCCTGTATGTATCAGGAAATATATTATTATATTTGTATTATAAATGTATTAGCAATTAGAAATTGTAGGAGTAAATAAGGCGATATGATGTCCATCATCATGGAATTTAAGAGTCCTATGTGGAACACAGTTGTTAAGCAAATATTTATTTATAATTATGATACATGCTATGCACAAAAAGATTAGAGTAACTGTTCTGGAAATTTTCTATTTTATCCATACTTTTCTTTTTATTTCCAAATAGTATTCTATTGTATGGATATGTCATATTTTGTTAATGAAATTCTTGCTATGTCTTTTGGTAGAACTATGTACACTATGGAATCTGAGACATCTATACCTACAGTGCCTAGAGTTGCAGAAGAAAGAAGTACAAATTTTCTAGGTGGGTTCACTGAGCATGATATGGGAAATAAGATCACTTCTACTTCCACTCTGCCTATTAGAGATATAATACCATATTATTGTCATCGATTTAGGACATAAGCTATATCTTGGAGTGGGGGTGGTTCCCATTCTCTCAGAGTTTTTTCTCTAAGATTACAGCTCAAAAGACTGTTTATCATTTTGCCAGTGGGCATCTTCTGAGCAGTATGGTATATGAAAGGACTTATGGACCCCATGGATATGTACCCATTGCTGAACCTCATTTGCTGAAAGCAGATCACACTCTCTAATAAAATATGATTCAGGATTCTATGTTGGTGAATCACACACTGGGTAAGCCTTTTGAAAGTGGTACTGGCTGTCACAGAGTGACTAGTTTGTTTTCCTAAGTGATGCTGCCATTGTTGGCCTATATTACTGAGAATTTTAGTCATTTGATAGCAGTAGTAACTAAGTTAACTTTAATGAGTGAGAGCTTATGCTGTTGAATCTATTCATGGACTCCATTTCTGCCACCAGGGGCAATTATACTAGTATTGAGGAGAATAATGATAATGTTTGGTTGATGTCAATGGCTGATTATGTCTCTTTGGCTGTTTGATACCTTCAATGGTATCTAGATGCTTTCTAGAGGTTGTTGCTATATGATACAAAGATCTTCACACTTTGTGCTCAATATAGTGGATCTATTTATAATTCTGCTCTTCTCCAGAATTACTCATTCTCAGTTTTCCAATTATTTTTTTTTCTTCCAGACACCAATCAATCAATCAATCTATTTACCCCTGCCTATTTATCATATATATTTTTGCCTCATGCCACTTTTCTTTCTACACAAAGTGGATGACTAGGTATACCTCCCAAAGCTCTAGCATTTGGAAAGGTTTTTCCTCATTGTTTCTTTTCAGATGTTGCAGTGTAGTGTTGAAGAAATGGTATGCTGCGACCACATTTGGGAGACTGTTTTGTGAACAAAATTAGCCTTTTTTTCTCCTCTATAATTCGGTCATTAGAGATACTCCCATCTTGACCTGTGTACATAAGCATGAGTTGAGGATAAATGCAGGAGAGATGATATGGCCTCTGGGCCATCTGCACATACATCTTACTTGTGCCTTCTGATCCTGTTCTTTGATTCCAGATATACCATTTCATCTTAATGATAAATTGCTGTTGGCCTGGAACAGGTTTATCACTCTGAGTATCTAACAGAACTCAGATTGTAAAGAACAGTTCTAGGTAAATATTGGTTTCTATATATCCCATAATCAGGCATTTCTTCTTTACCAAGACCTACTAGAAATCCAAGACCTACTATTTGAATGGTATATTCTCTGCTGGCAAATTCATGGTCATGCAGGTGACTTGCTGGGAAGTACTCTCAGCATTAATACCTGTAAAAGAGTAAACGAAGGAAATTGGGCAGAGAAAGCAGTTAAACTGTGATGAAGTTCAAGACCGACCTCAGCTAACCTCTCAGGGAACTCTGAGGCTGAGATGACTTTTCAGCAATATTCCTAATTGAGGCAAGGGCTTTGTTCTTTGTACTCATGTATCGACTCATTATCAGAAGCTGACTTCCCCTAAAGAGGGGCTTCTTGCCTCTTAGACAAAGCAGTTCTGGGGAATGACTCAGCTATACAAGCTGGCAGAATCACTTCTTGGATCCTGAGAGAGAGATCTAGGTTGTGCACCCAAAATTTTGTTAAATATTGCTCTTCAGTAACATTTTAGAATATCGGTAGTTTCTAAAATGAAGAATAAACTTCAATGTTTATATTTCTTTTTTCCCTTTCTTTCTGTTGCTTTCTAAAAGTTCTGTTCTTTCTATAAGTCTATGTAAATGTTTCTGTAGGTTTGTCTCTTAAATGGAAATTCTGACTACACTTATTAAGAATCTGCTTTTAGGAGAGACCAGTGAGAGAATAAAGGAAGCAAGATGAGAAAAGGAAAGAATCTCAGCAAGGTTGTGGTATTCCATAGAGGGTAGTTTTTATTCATTCTGAAGGATGACTTTGGTGTAAATTACACCACAGGTGATGGAATTGCACTTTCAAAATTCCACACTTCGCAGCATTGGTTAACCGAGTCATCAACGCCCAGGCTTCCAGTTCTCTGCTGTGAGGGCAAACAGGTCCAGGAACCTCTATAGAGTACACAAAAGAAATTAAGAATTGTGGGCTAGAAGAGACACGACACACCAAAAAGTAGAGGAGCCCACTGAAAGAGTCAGGGGATAGGTGGGAATCTGGATTGAATACTAACTATGTAAGCTATAGAGTGTTATAGAATATCCTCTTAAAAAATATAATAGTTTATAGCCTAAACTACCTTTTTTCTTTTTCTTTTCTATTGTTGTTTGTTTACTCTCTAGAATTTAGAAGTATTAGAATATTCAATTATGCCCTTTTTCTATGGAAAAAGGTGATACCTTCTTTTTTGTTTAGCATGACTTACTTTTTACTTTTTTTGAAGCTGATGCAGAAAATTAATACTCGTATTAATCTGATTTATTAATTTTTGAAATTGGAGAATACCCATTGAGATATTTATAATATAAAAACATTAAATTTACTTTACCTCTAGAAAAGAAATTTGAAGTACATTGTTTAGATAATGCTTTTTTTACTCTTAAGTGCATAAATTTCTACATCTTTTTGAGATTAAGTAAAAAATAATCAACCCTGTGAAGGGAACAGAGATTTGTTTTTAAAAACCATTTAAATGAATAATAGCATAGGTCAACTCCCTACTATAAACTATTAGGCAATTAGCACTTTTACATTTTCTATCTCTTCCACACCACTCACGTCATTTCTTTTTGCTTCTATTATGTTTATTTTGTTAGAATTATTTCACTAAGATTCTATTCTAAAGTAATTTTTTCATGAAAGTGATTTTTTTACAAAGAATTTTGTAATAACTGTTCCATTGTCTTTGTTCATTTGGCCTCTATTACTGTAGAGGAGTGTGCTGCCATCCTGATGCAGGCCCATTCTCCCAAAGGAAGCTTTGTTTTAGACAAGAACAAGTAAAGAATTTACTCTATTTTAAAATTATATAACATAAATATTATTTAATTTATAGTTTTGATTTTGATCATTTTGTATCCTAATTCAGTGGGGATCAGAAGTATATCATGCTGTATAACAACAAAATCTTCTCTTTCTTTTCCTGACAGTACTTTTCAAATTTTATTACACAAAGTAGACTTTTCCTTGTTTGATGCTACTGCTGGGCCTTTTTTTTTTTTTTTTTTTTTTTGCAAAGAACTCTATATTTTTCAATTTATTGTGTGTTAGATAAGAGTCTGTGGTCATAGTTCACATTGCCATGAATCCTAAAAGACCATCAATTTGGATAAGGAATGAAACTGTTCTTTTTTCCAGACATGTCGCTAGCATCTAGAATAGTGCCAGGTACAGTGTAAGAATTTAATACATATTTGTTGAATACATAAAAAAATAAAATGACAAGTTGAGACTAGTTTGTGAGATAACAAATTGATGTGACATATTTTATTACATTTTCACAATGATATTATTTGCTCCATTTTGAATCTTTTAGGTTTTATTTTATATTCAGTCATCTCAATATTCTATTGAGGGGTTATTGAACTACTTTTCCTCTACATTTTCATCTTGAATATACAATTCTATTAAATTTTATTTAATAACTATCAAATAATTTTTCTCTTTCCTCCATTCAAAAGAATGTTGATAGACTCACCACATTTTTATCTAGGTTCTGACACTCAAAGAGCTTGGGAGTTATCACTCGTTTCTTTACAAAAAAGAAAAGGCTGGGCACAATGGAAATTAATCAATTTTCTTAGATTCATCAAAGACCTGATATCAGAGCAAACCAGCATCCCAAAATCTGGACTAGCCAAAAGATTCAGCAACTGAGATCTTACCTGGAAGAGAAGTCACTAGAGCCATAAACTGAAGGAAGCAAGAATGGAAAAAAAAATCAACTTTGTCTAAAGAAGGACAATGATAGGAATTGTGGGACACTTTTTTGTCAAAATCATGCAACCCAGTAGAGAGTGGAATCAAGTATAAACACTAATTAGAATTGTATATCCAGTAAAATTAGTGTCCAAAAGTGAAGTGTAATTGAAGATTTTCAGGAAAACAAAAACTGAGAAAGTCTGATGACTTGTCATGCAGGAAATATCAAACGAATTTCTTTAAGTAGAAGAAAAATAATGTAGGAGAGAAATTTGGATCACCATAAAGAGAGGGAGAATATATGAAAAAGGAATAAATGAAGGTAAAATAATATATTTTATTTTTCTTACTCTCAATTAAACTAAAATAACTATCTTTAATGTAATAATAATAACATATCAAGTGACTAAAAAGTAATGAGTGACAGCAATGCCATAAGTGATAGAAGGAGGAGGAATTGGAAATGCTCCGATGTAAGTTACTTTCACTACACATAATTTGGTATAGTGTTATTTGGAGTTGGACTTAAATTATTTTAAATATATGTGTGTGTGTAT
>NW_006494613.1:16382771-16445963 GCF_000325575.1 Pteropus alecto
TGTTATAAACTCTAAGAAAATTATTGGAAAAATGGTTAATTCTCAAATAGGGGCAGGGAATATATAAAATATGCCTTTAGTATCTTACAGTGCCAGAAAGTTAAGAAACTGCTGAAAAGTAAAAATAAATAAATAAATAAACAGACACAATAATGGGGATATATAAAAGGGTCACAAAAGCCAACTGAAAGAGCTCCTAGTGGTCAAAGCTGGCATAATTTAAGCAATAATAATAATAATAGATAATATTATTATCGGATAATAATAGAAGTATAAGATAAGTATAGAGAAAATCCATGAGTCCATTCTGATAGAAAGAAATAATTGAATAAATAAAAAGGAAGAAAAAGACATGTATATTTGAACAAAAAATTACAAATAATTTATGTGGATACCCACCTTCCCTTTAAGAGAGTAGAGCAAAACTCGGATTTCTTTCTCTTTTTAAATATTCTTATTTTTTCAATTATAGTTGACAATATTATATTATTTTCAGGAATAAAACACAGTGACCATTTATGTAACTTATGAAGCAATCACCCCATAAATCCAGTACACATTTGACACCATACACAGTTATTACAATACTACTGAGTCTATTATTCCTCATGCTATACTCTATATCCTCATTACTATTTTGTAACTTCACCTCTCTCCCAACTCCCAATTTAGCAACCATCAAAATGTTCTCTGTACCTATGAGCTTGTTTCTGTTGTTTGTTTGTTTATTCTGTTCGCTACATTCCACAAATAAGTAAAATGATATGACATGTGTCTTTCCCTGTCTTACTCTACTCAGCACAATACCTTTTAGGTCCATCCATGTTGTTGCAGATGGCAAAATTTCATTCTTTATTTTGGCTGAGTAATATTTCATTGTATTTACATATATGCTAGTTCTTCTTTAGCCATTCATTTATTGATGGACACCCAGGTTGCCTCCATATCTTGGCTATTGTAAATAATGCTGCTATTAACATGTGGATGCACATTTCTCTTCAAAGTAGTGTTTTGGATAAATATCCAGAAGTGGAGCTCCTGGGTCTTTCTTTGTCTCTTGTGAGACTTTGTTTTAAATACTATTTTGTCTAGTATTATTATTGCTACTCCAGCTCTTCTGTTTTTCCATTTTCATGAAATATCTTTCTCTATCCTTTTACTTTCAGTCTGTGTGTGTCTTTTGATCTGAAATGAGTCTCTTGCAGGCAATATATATAAAGGTCTTGCCTTCTTATCCATTTAGCCACCCTATGTCTTTTGATTAGAATACTTAATCCATTTAAATTTAAACTAATTGTCATTAGATATGTACTTATTGCCATTTTATGATTCATACTTTTGATTTCTTTTTTCTTCTTCTTAAAGAAGTCCCTTTAACATTTCTTGAGATACTGGTTTGGTAGCAATGGATTCCTTTAGCTTTTACTTGTCTGGGAAGCTCTTTGTCTGTCAATTCTAAATGATAACTTTGCTGGGTAGAGCAATCTTGGTTGTAGTTCCTTGCTTTTCATCACTTTGAATATTTCATGCCAATCCCTTCTTGGCCTGAAAAGTTTCTGTTGAGAAATCAGTTTTATAGGACCGCCCTTGTAAGAAACTAATTGTTTTACTCTTGCTGCTTTTAAGATTCTCTGTTTGTCTTTAATCTTTGGAATTTTAATTATGATGTGTCTTGGTGTGGGCCTCTTTGGGTTTATCTTTTTTGGGACTCTCTGTACTTCCTGGGCTTGTATAATTATTTCCTTCACTACGATAGGGAAGTTTTCTGTCATTATTTGTTCAAATGGATTTTCAATTCCTTGCTCTCTTCTCTTTCTGGTACTCCAATGTTGTGAATGTTAGTGCACTTGATGTTGTCCAAGAGACCCCTTAAACTATCCTCATATTTTTGGATTCTTTTCTCTTTTTGCTATTTCGATTGGGTGTTTTTTGCTACCTTATCTTTCAAATCGCTGATTCAATTCTATGCTTCATCTAATCTACTCTTGATTCCCTCTCATGTATTCTTTATTTCAGTTATTGTATTCTTCATTTTGGTCTGCTTCTTTTTTGTTTTCTATCTCCATTTTTACGTTTTCTATCTCTTTGTCAAAATTCTTACTGAGATCATTGAGCATCCTTGTAACTAGTGTTTTGAACTCTGCATCTGACAGTTTGCTTGTCTCCATTTGGTTTAGTTCTTTTCTGGAGCTTTGTTCTATTCTTTCATTTGGGTAATATTTCTTTGTCTCCCCATTTTGGCTACCTCCCTGTGTTTGCTTCTAGAGTGGCTTTATGTAGTAGGTTTCCTATGGAGCTCAGCGGCACAGTCTCCCTGGTTACCTCAGCCAGGTGCTCCAGGCGTGTGTGTTGCTACTTGTTTGGGGTTTGTGAACCTTTGAGAGATTTTTGGAAACTCTGATACATGAGCCAAGACAGGCTACTGGAAGCATCTTGGGTCAGCCTGCAAATTGGGTGGAGTGGGGTCTCAGGGAGTCACCAGGATAGGGCAATCAGTGTTAGCCAGGCTGCTGGTGACTGAGATATGGTGTCCACCTAAGTCTGTAGGCTAGAATGAGGGAGGGCTCAACAAAGGAACAATGCCCTCTGCCAGAACTTTTGTCTGGGAGAAAGCTGCTCCTTTTGCCCTCATATTAAAGCCAGATAATTCAGTGCCTTCATGTGTGTAACTGGTACCTCTCAAACTCCTGTCCCACTGCTGGAGTTCAAAATGAGTGAGTCTGTCAGCGAGTAGGTCTGTGTATGGACCTTTTAGGAGGATTGTCTGGAACTCCAGCAGACCCTCTGTCTGACTCAGCCACAATTTCCACTGTTTTTCACAACCAGAAGTGTGGGACTTCTCCTAACACTGGAACCCTGGGGTGGAGAACCTGGAGTGGGGCTGAGACCTCTCGCTCCTCAAGGAGATCTCCACAGCAGAGATATCTCTCCTAATTTTATACTGCTACATGTGGGTATGGAACAAGTCTGTTTTGTGTCTCTACCCCTCCTATCAGTCTCGAGGTGGCTTCTCTGTATATCCTTAGTTATAGGACTTCTGTTCAGCTAGACTTCAGGTGATTCTCAATGATGGCTGTTCTGTAATTTAGTTGTAATTTTGTTGCAGACATGACAGGAGGCAAGCACAGCATTTACCTATTCTATCATCTTGATTGTAAGATGCTTTTCTTCTTAAACCATTTAGCTAGAAGATTATTTAATATATTAAATTTTCAGATTTCCGATTTGTACATCAGCTCTCTTTAAAAATATTTATTTTAATCTATTCAATCTTATTCTTATCTGTAGTATTTCTTCTCTGCTATTTATTTTGTTTCCTTAAAAAAATATTTTTTCAGTGATTTGTGTTGTTTGCTAATTTTCAGTCTTGCTTTTTAATAATTTTTCCCCTTGGCATCATTTATCTTCATCCTATATCTAGCCTGTTTTGTGTACCAATTTTTCAATGGCTTTAAAATATTTAATAATATCCATGAAAATTCCTTAACACATAATTATTTAAGGAGTGCTTTTCGTTGTCCAAACTTTTAGAGTTTTAATTGTTTTCACTATCTTTAAGTATTCATCTCTAATTGAATTGCACTTTCATTATAATATGTTGTCTGCATTATATCAATTATTTGGAATTTATCGACTTAAATATAATATTGAACAATTTATGTACAAGTTCTCTGAGTGTTTTAAATATTTTTTTCCTATTTATTAGGTGTATGTTTTTATATATCTCACTTTGATCACACTTTAAATTGTTTTGTTCAAATATTCCATTAGCTCACATAAGGGGGAATAACATGTCTTTTGAACTTTATACCATATGAATATAATGCAATTTAAAACAATAAGTAAGATAAAGAAAGTTCTGCCATATAGAATAGTGGAAACTTGAAATTGAAAAAAAAAATGTTTCAGTAATAGAAAGACCATTTTTTGCATATCTAAATTTGTGCCTGAGATTCTTATTGCTGAAATAGCCCTTTTTATGTCATGATCATTATTATTTCAAGAAAGAAAGGTAAATGAGTGTAAAAAATGGAAAAGAATACTGTCCTAGGAGTTGAGGTAGTGAGTTCAAGCCCAGGGCTTTCATAGATCAACTATTTGACCAAGACAGGGCTAAACTGACTCAATTGCTAAGTGAAGTGATTGCTCTAACTAATTTCTGGAGTTCTTCTTAGTTTTAATATATTTTTGGAACATAATAATTCAAATGCAAAAGTATTTGAAAAATGACCTAATTATAGGTAAAATTCTGGTGGTTAACTCTTTCCTATATTTATATAAGGAACCAGAGTCATTCCACTAGGCTTTTGCTTTACTTTTATATTATATTACATATTATTATATTACATATTATATATTATTATATTACATTAGAGTTAATGTAACTCAGTGATTAAACAAATTATAAAACATAATTCAGATGTCAAATAAAGAGAATAGAGACCTCTTAATCACCATTTTTAAATGAGCTGCAAAAATAATTTCAAGAGAAATGTTACCTCTTTAAAAGAATTCTACTATATGTGAAAGAATTAGGCATTAGGGTTCTATCCCTTTCTCCTTCTCTCTCATTAGAACTCAGTTACTTTCTCTGCCTATTTGGGCTGTATGATTTGATCAGTTTCCTAAGGATGCTGAAACAGAGTATCACAAACTGCTGGGTGGCTTAAATGGAAAGAAATATATTTATTGTTTCATAGTTCTAGAGGCTAGACTTCCAAAAAGTAGGGCTAGGGTACCTTTGAAACCTATAGGGAACAATCTTTCCTTGCCTCTGCCAAACTACTTGAGATAGACATTCTTACTTGGCACCTCTTGGTTTGCAGTTAAATCACTCCAATCAATCTCCTTCTGTGTCTGTTTCTTCTCTCTTCTTACAAGAACACTGCTTATATTTCATTAAGGGACCACCTCACACCAGTATAACCTCATCTTGCCTCAACTAATTCATCTTTGATGATCTCATTTCTAAATAATGGCACATACTGAGATACTGGGGGCTAGAATTCAGTATAACAATAACACAATACAGATAAAATACACACAGAAACTCAAGCACAAAATCAGTCTAAAATGAGATCTTAAGTGTAACAAACAATTCATTCAATTGATTGATACAAAGAGATGGTAATGGCACCTCAGCATGACTTTAAAATCAAGTAAACAAGTAAGAAGCCTGAAAAGAAGTGAAGGAATTATTTCTGGATAACTAAGCATCATATCACAATTCTTCCCAAGAAGTAGTTATATATTAAGGTCTCATTTGAACTCATGGGAAATAATAGGACAGCATTTAATTTCCTAATTATTTTTGAACAGTGCCTATGGTACATTCACGTAGTTTTCTGCAACTTAGTAGAATGAGAGGCACCTGAGACATTCAGACAATACGAGTGGGGCCCTCATTAGGGCACGCTGTTTGCCACTGCCAGTGAATCAGTTGATGACCATATAGATGATTCACTGTTATCAATCTCTAATCAGCATGTAGTCCTTGACTATTTTAATACATAATACTACAATGCATTTACCTCCAAAACAATTTCTTCTTTCATTAGGTCTCAGACAGGAATCACTTAATTTACACACTAAGATAAGGTATTGGAAGCATTTAATAATTACTCTTTTTAATCACTACTCTGGCCTTTATCAACCTTTCAGTATAGAATTTTGAGGTGAGTGGAGTATCTATTTTTAAAATAACAGATTTTAGGGGGAAAATTAATGTATTTTTTATTATTCGAGATATTTTGTTTAAATCTTTTTCTTTTGTAAGTTGAATTATCCATCAAATAAAACTCCTCAATAAACAGCATTCGTGAACATGTTTTTTAAATATTTTTTATTTTGGTGAAAAACACAAAGATAAAATTTACCATCTTAATCATTTCTAAGTGTATAGTTCAGTGGTGTTAAGTATATTTACATTATAAAGGAGCTTTAATATATTATTTTTTATAAATTCTATATTTTCTTACACTACTATATTGTGTGTGTATACAAATTGCTATTTAATAGTTTCTTTAGAAATCTTTATCACCAGGTACTTCGCCGTGTAATAATGTGTGTGTTTATTTAAGGTATAATTGTGTATGGGTATTAATTTTCAAATTGTGACCCAACATGGGTCACCCCCAAATAAACAATGTGCATTAAATATTACAACTTTTTACTAGTATAAAATATGATAATAGAATCTAATTATTAGAAAAAACCTATGAACTCACCCAGTTAATCTGGCAAATGAATGGTGTCACCATGACTTTTGTCTTAAACACTAGAAGAAGGCTCTGCTTAGTCACTGAAAAAAAACAGCGACCATCAAAAATATTAGCTAAGTCTCTTGGTTGAATCTGAAGGCAAATTTGCACTCTTTTTCAATGTCCTTGGTGCCAGGGACTTTAGAAAAAGGCAACTCATTCTTACATTAGGCTGAAATCTTTCTCCTTTCTCTGTGTTCTAGGCTTCCAGTTTAAACATAGTCCCACGTGAGAGTCTTTCCTGCATTTGAAGACTGATGTCATAGGTTCTTTTCATGTACCCAGGTTAAATATCCCTTATTCCCTCAGTTCTTTCTAGAAGGGAACAAACCAATGAGCTCCTTCTTTTTCTCCTGTGGATACAACTAAAATTGTTATTTTCTTATTTAAACTGTGCTGCCAAAAATGAAAATATTGTTGGTATCTAGACACCAAGGAGCAGAGTAGGACTACTTTCTCTATTGTTCAGAGACATTTTATGTATATTATCACAACTTAAATCCATGTTATTCCATTTGAGAACCAACTGAATATTATTCCCTCCTCTAAGTTACAGTTCAGGCTTGTAAGGAGAAGGAAGTTAAGAGAAGTATAATAGTCGATATCATCTTGGTTAAAATTATAAATATAAATTGCTTTAAAACTTGCTTCTATTTAGCCTTCCTTGCAGTACGCAAATTTGGCAAAAGTTTTGGTTGAATATACCACCAATTTTGTGCTAATAAAAAGCATCTACATTTGAAAAAACATTTTTTCTGATTATAAAATTAACACACATTTATTACTTACTTATAATGTAAGAAAGTATAAAATAAAAGATAACTTCCCATATTATTTATAAACTTAAAAATCAGAACTGGCCATTGTTAAAACACACACACACGCACACACACACACAAACACACACACACACACACACACACACACACTCATACACGTATAGAATTTTGAGGTGAGTGGAGTATCTATTTTTAAAATAACAGATTTTAGGGGGAAAATTAATGTATTTTTTATTATTCGAGATATTTTGTTTAAATCTTTTTCTTTTGTAAGTTGAATTATCCATCAAATAAAACTCCTCAATAAACAGCATTCGTGAACATGTTTTTTAAATATTTTTTATTTTGGTGAAAAACACAAAGATAAAATTTACCATCTTAATCATTTCTAAGTGTATAGTTCAGTGGTGTTAAGTATATTTACATTATAAAGGAGCTTTAATATATTATTTTTTATAAATTCTATATTTTCTTACACTACTATATTGTGTGTGTATACAAATTGCTATTTAATAGTTTCTTTAGAAATCTTTATCACCAGGTACTTCGCCGTGTAATAATGTGTGTGTTTATTTAAGGTATAATTGTGTATGGGTATTAATTTTCAAATTGTGACCCAACATGGGTCACCCCCAAATAAACAATGTGCATTAAATATTACAACTTTTTACTAGTATAAAATATGATAATAGAATCTAATTATTAGAAAAAACCTATGAACTCACCCAGTTAATCTGGCAAATGAATGGTGTCACCATGACTTTTGTCTTAAACACTAGAAGAAGGCTCTGCTTAGTCACTGAAAAAAAACAGCGACCATCAAAAATATTAGCTAAGTCTCTTGGTTGAATCTGAAGGCAAATTTGCACTCTTTTTCAATGTCCTTGGTGCCAGGGACTTTAGAAAAAGGCAACTCATTCTTACATTAGGCTGAAATCTTTCTCCTTTCTCTGTGTTCTAGGCTTCCAGTTTAAACATAGTCCCACGTGAGAGTCTTTCCTGCATTTGAAGACTGATGTCATAGGTTCTTTTCATGTACCCAGGTTAAATATCCCTTATTCCCTCAGTTCTTTCTAGAAGGGAACAAACCAATGAGCTCCTTCTTTTTCTCCTGTGGATACAACTAAAATTGTTATTTTCTTATTTAAACTGTGCTGCCAAAAATGAAAATATTGTTGGTATCTAGACACCAAGGAGCAGAGTAGGACTACTTTCTCTATTGTTCAGAGACATTTTATGTATATTATCACAACTTAAATCCATGTTATTCCATTTGAGAACCAACTGAATATTATTCCCTCCTCTAAGTTACAGTTCAGGCTTGTAAGGAGAAGGAAGTTAAGAGAAGTATAATAGTCGATATCATCTTGGTTAAAATTATAAATATAAATTGCTTTAAAACTTGCTTCTATTTAGCCTTCCTTGCAGTACGCAAATTTGGCAAAAGTTTTGGTTGAATATACCACCAATTTTGTGCTAATAAAAAGCATCTACATTTGAAAAAACATTTTTTCTGATTATAAAATTAACACACATTTATTACTTACTTATAATGTAAGAAAGTATAAAATAAAAGATAACTTCCCATATTATTTATAAACTTAAAAATCAGAACTGGCCATTGTTAAAACACACACACACGCACACACACACACACACACACACACTCATACACACACTCATTCATCTGTATTGTATAAAAGAAGGTATTGTTGCTTTGGCTAGTTATCCTAGTCCTTTTGCAATTCCGAACAGTTAAATCTATCCAATTACTTATAGTAGAGTAAAATTCTTTTAAAATATAAGAATGTGAATTTATATTATAAAGTCCAGGCAGTGGTCTCTTAGTAGTCTCTCACTTATTGCTAAATGTTTCTTGAGGGAGGGGAACAAATATAACTAGAAAATAATTTTTGTCGTGGTATTGCTTTCTTGTTATTTAAATGGAAGTTGTGTTCCTGATAGAGAACTCAATATCAACTCAATTATATCCATAGAACCTATAATTCTAAAACACAAAAACATTTTAATAATATTGATCTTAACTTATGTTTGAATTCTAAAACTTAAGAAACATAAATAACATTAAACATTTGCATATAATAAATGGGGATTTATCTTACTATAAATTATGCCTGAAGCACATAAATTTACCTCAAATTTTTGAAAAATGCTTCCTAAACTGACCATCATTTATAGAATAAATAATGTTTAAATAAAATAAGCTTACTTTCTAGAATATTATTTTCTAAAATATTAATATTCTTAATACATTTTTGGTCAATTGTTTGAATGATCTATAAGCCTTAAAAATAAGAGATACTCAAAAATTTGAAATAATATAATTTTTCTCTTATATTTCTTTTAGCAATCAGAGATATACAAGATGTTTGTATTAACTTTAGAGCTTCCTACAAAATACTACAGAATTACTTTAATTATTGGAACTCTTCATACTCCACTGAAAAGCCACAGAAACAATTGCCTGGTTATCTGTCAGAACTTTTAAGTAGAAGCTCCAGTGTAGTACTGTACAAGAAGAAATTACTTAGACTTTTTTTTTAAGAAAATAATTTTTATTTTCACTATTTTGCAAGAGAGAACATACTTGAGAACAATTGAGATCTCCAAATAAAGAACACAGTGGATATTTAGAGAAAAAATGAGAAGTTGCCAAGATAGTAGCCAGTTTGTTCCTCACATAATTATATTGCAAAGGTTGTTGTCAATCTGTAGATATCAATATTGCAAATATCGGGAATAAAATTTTTTGCCTTAGGTTGTTGGCAGTTTACAAGAAGGACTCTGGTCTTCATTTAGAGGCTAGCATTAAACAGGTTGCTTCTGTCTCTTTTAAATTTATTTAAGTATGCCAAGTGTTTGGAGGTTTTTCATTGTTTTGTCTTTGTGACTGAGGTACATGATGTGCTAGTCAAAACGGCAGGAGGGCAAATATCATTCCTTGCTTCTCCCCTCCTGGCCAGTTCCTGCCTCTTAAGCATAGACTTGACCGTATTGGTTTGTTCTGCAATTTTCTTATTTATATCCTTAACTTGGTGGGTTTTTTTTTTTTTTCCCCTGTTTGGCTAGTTTAATTTACATAGGAGCCACAAGAGGTGTTGATTAATACACAAAGATTTTCTTATCGTATGGTTTTTAAAAAGCATTGGCAAATTAACTTCTGTCCACAGGCTTCATAAAGCCCCTAGTCCTACTTTGATCATATCAGTGTTACAGAAATGTTTGAATTGCTGTTATCCATCTGTCCTTTCTAAGTCTAGAAACAAAGGCATCCAGTTTTCCTTTATCAAGCTTTTCCTTCTGTGGCTATATGACTAGAATGTCCTTCCTTTGGTTTTATGCTGATTCTACTGACTCAGTTTCTGTATCACCTTGAGCACTCTACTCAAACTTTTAGAGTTTCTTTTGCCCTTAAGTATGAAAAGGAATGAATCTGAATCTCTGATTTGCAAAGTTATAGGCAGTTCACACATCCTGTAAATCTACAATAAGTCAGAGAATTTTAAAAGCCAGTACAATAAAATATCTTATTCAAATGCTCACATTTGTGTTTTAAACAGAAGAACTTAGAAAAATTTTGAGAATAGAGGGATTTTTGGTTTCATTTCAAGAGTGGAATGTATATGTGAAACTACTCAAGATATTTTACACTTACTATGACACACACACTTTTTATTTTCATAGAGTTCTCTTCTTGGTTTTAAATTCTAGTAATATCTCTTAGGGAAAAACAGTACATATCTTCTTCTAAAAATGTTTAAATCAAATAAAATCCTTGATTTTATATATCTGAAAAGTAATTTTAATTGGGAAATATAATAGCAGTAAATTCTTATCAGGGTAAGTAAAACCCTCCTAAATGAAGGATATCCAAACCTACAGATTCTTATTAATCATTTTAATTTTATTTTTTTAGTTTTTGAGATATACTGTATAGATTAAATAAGTCATAATTTAAATGGTGGCTGCATTTAACCATGCTTCATATCATGACATTTCTTGAATTCAATTTAAAATCATGGCCTACTAATATAAAAAATATTCTTAATATTACATTTAGAAAAATTAGTAATCATTTGGTTCAATAACAGGGCCTGTTTATGCTTTGCAAACATGATAGGAAATCAGATGACTTTCCATTTGTAGTTTCTGAAGTGTGAACACAAAATTGTACCTGGCAATTGTTTGTAGTTTAATTAAATCCCTTTAAAGAAGTATTATAAAATATATGCAGTATTAACTATATATTTCCTAGAATTGTGCTTTCATATGTTATAGTCAATATGCATTATTTTGGACCTTGACTACAAAATTTTGAAACTATAACCTGAAAAAAAGATATAGATATTTATATATCTTTATACCTATATATACATAAATATACTGTACACTTATAATGCTAGCCATTTTCCTAGCAACATAGAACCTTGCCAATACAGCATCTTTGTCTATTGATTTAACTCAGCACACAGCTATATTAAAACAGATGTGTGAGCCCATCAAACCATAAACCTCAAAAGTAGATATGACTTTTATTTGCAATAGCTCTTAGATCAGAGCCCTATTTAGTCTGAACCATTTGTCAAATAATAAAGAAAAAATGAAACTAGGACAGAGTTATTAAACTTACGATCCACAGGCTGAATTCTGTCCACAGTTGCATTTTTTTTTTTTGCCTTCACAGTTTATCTATAAAGTGATTTAAAATAAAAATAATTCCTAGTCAAAGGTTAACCATCAATCATTAGCAGCATGAAGGCAGCAGTCTTTGCATTCTGTGGTTCCCACATGCAAAGAATTGGCTGTAACTGTGAACAATTGCTCCCCTTGCAAAGGACTTGCTTTTTTATACCACCCTTCTTAGTCTGATTTATTAGTTATATTACTTTCTTGTCCATGTATGTGGCTGAGTTTTGTATCCTATGGAGAGTATGTTATTCTGCTTCTATATTGCTTTTTTGAGCATTGCTTATCAATTTCATAATCACTTAGTTATTGGTGTAATTGCTAAATTACCAGAGGCAGAGCTTACCTTATCTCAGGTTTTTCTTTCTCATCTTAGAACTGATCATTTTTTTTTCTCACTTCCCTGAGCATGTTCCCAAGATGAAATCATGTCTAAATTGTACTAAACTGTTTTTATATATTTCCTAACTTTAAGAACAGAGAAAGAAAGAAATATACCCCATCACCAGAGGGATATGGCTTGGAGGGGATATGATGGAGGTGAAAGGAAAGAATAAGAAAGAGTGAAAGGAAATAAATGAAAACCCTAAACTTCTTTCCTTATCAGCATGTAAAGAATACTCTTCACATCTCTAGTAGGCGACAATAGAAACTGGAACTAGCAACCATGCTTAAGCCTACAACAAATTGAACGTGGTGAGAAATGTATCGCAAATGCTATATCTAGATATCTCTCAGATGTTTGTAAAGAAAACAAAAACAAAAACAATTAAAAAGTTTGTACAGAGAGCTCGACTTGATCAACCCTCTACTTCTCCATTAGAATAACATAAAAATTAACTATTGTCTTGATCCATGACTTGTCATTTAATGTTTAGAGACAGCTTAACCTCAGACACATTCAGCAGATAATCATGCATTCAAGTTCATTTTGCTTATTTGATCACATTATGAATATATCAGTATTAAATTCAGTTTCTTCACATACAAGGGATCCAGTTATGAAGAAAATTCTCACCCTCTGAGAGTTTGTGTTTAAATATGTACAACATTTCAAAAAAAGTGAGAACATAATTTCTAGCTACAGGGTGTTTTATCTCAAGGTAAGAGTGATATATTAAATAGAGATATTAAAAATAGCTTCAGGTGTCTTTATTTACTATTACCAGAATAATGAATCCTTTTTTTTCTAGAAAAGCTCGTTTTCTGTGCATAAGATCTACTCTACAGTCTTAAGACCTACTCTACAAGCTGAAATCTGAGCTTAGTTATCCAGGCACTGTGGAATAATTGTTTTAAAGAAAATATTCTTGGTCAGTGCTTGGGGGACAAGTGTAATATTTACACTTGAATCAATTTTATAACTGAACAAAATTATTGCAAATTTGAAAAATTATGTCAATTTCAGTTATGCATCAAATTTAAATCAGTAGTCTGAGAATGGCTATTTAATTGATATTTATTTCATTGTTGTTAATGACTTTTCAATAAAGACAATCATGTTAAAAATAAACAGAGGAAGATAGTGTAATAAGGGAGATCACTTCATAAACTATATAAATATATAACCAATGTACTGTATATTTGAAAATAATAATAATAATAATGAAATTCTTTCATCTAAGTACTAACCAAGCCTGACCCTGCTTAGCCTGAAATTAGACAAGATTGGGCGCATTCAAAGTGATATATATACACAATGCAATATACAGATGATGTATTATTATATTGTACACTTGAAACCTGTATAATTTTATTAACAAATGTCACCGCAATAAATTTGATTAAAGAAAAAAAGAAGAAAAAAATGCAGTTCTTCAATTGTTCAGAAAGGGTATATTTAACATGTTCTAATTATTTTTAAGCAATAGATAACATACTTTTAACTCTGAAAGTAGTAAAATTAGGATATTTATAGCTTAAATTAGCCGTAAAGAGTAGGTTACTTTTTAACCATCCTGACTAATTTCGTCATGTTGTAGATATGTCCTATCCTCTATCTACAGGAATCACAAGGGAACCCAAGAACCCCAGCATATTCTGAGAAAGACTGCCTATTTCTCTCTATCCCAGATCTTATATCACCACCACCTCCATCTGACTGCAGACCGTGAGAATTCATCTTATTGTGCCATGCAATTCTATCAATGTCAATCACTGCACGAAACCCTGGGCTTCCAGGTCACTATATCGCTAACTCTAACCTATTGTTTTTTAAATTTGACCATGCATAAGAATCAAGTTGTTAAAACACTTATTCCTGAGCTCAACTCCCAGAAATTCTGACCCAGTCAGTGTTGCCGAGGCTGCAGCATCCCCTTAAAGCTATACATATCTCCTCTGTGTCCCTGTTTCACATTCTTCCTCAACATCCCAGTTCTTCTACTACATTCTTTGGCCCTCATGATCCATTAACAAAATCTCTTATGTCAACATCTATAAATGTTTCCTCCACCCATTTACTTTGACAGTCAATCTTTATTTTTTTTGTCACTATTTTAAGATAAGTATTATGTTTTTTAAATATGTAGTCTCAAATCTTTTTTTAATTGTTTTATTTCAGTAATGTTTCATTAAAGATTTTGTATTTGTTTGGCCATCTTGATTTTGGTTTTATTACTCAGAAATGTTATAAAATCAGTTAAAGATCGCTTTTAAAATATGCTTGTCCTTTTCTTTCCCATTTTTTAACAGCTTTAAAAATTCTATTGCGATATAATTAAATTATATTGAGATATAATTTCATTATCATACATTTTACCCATTCTAAGGGTATAAGCTGATGGTTTTTAGTATACAGATATTTCAAACCATCACCATTTTAGAAGATTTTAATCTCCTCAAAATAAACACTGTTCTTTAGTTATTACTCCCCTTTGTGGAGTTTAGGATAGTTTTTCTATTGTCATAGAGCTCACTCTTCTCTTGATTTCATAGAGTATTCAAAAATACAGTAGTTTGATCTGAGTTTTCTGCTCCATTACTATTCTTCAACTTTATCTGAACTTTCTCTTCCTTTTGTATATTATCCCTTTCTTAATCAATTTTATTCCATTTCCAGCGTTTTCCTCTTGGTTTGAGACTCTGGGAAGAATTCCAAGTGGATTAATTACAAATGTTTAAAGAGACTATACAGCTCCAACTCTTTCAGACCTAATCATGGGCTTTTCACACCCAACTGTTACCAGATTTTAGATTGAGCAAAAGCATTTTTAGCTGCTGTTCTTGATTTGGTGTGTGATGCTTTCCAGTGATACCCAGGGCTATTGGGAAGTTCTGTTTTCAGTTCTGTTGGATGCTCTATTGCTTTCCTCTGCTTTCTCCTACACAGATAATGAAAATATACAGGACTTGTGGTGGTGTTTGGTTCCACCTGCTGATATTTTGAGATTCATGGATAAAATTTATGGCCAACAAAAGTTTTTGGTTTGCTCTGTAGTTTCTTTCTGTTTTGCTTTGTTTTGTTTTGTTACTATTTGTTCTATGTGGATTCTGAGACATTAAGGGGCTATGCTACCATTGCCATCTTTCTATAACGTAGTTGTTATTTTTTTTTTGATGTGGGGGCAAAAATAGTACTTAAGATAAAAGAGTAGAATAAATTCTACAGATAACTGTATGGAATTATAGCCAAAAGTTAATAATTTCTCAATACAGAAAAAAATATACAATTAAATTTTTAAAGAATTTTAATTAATTTTGGGCTTCATAATGCTTTCATCTTCTTTTCTGCTTATAATTAATCTAATAATTCACGAGGTTCTATCATATCATAAATTTGTTTACTGTTCTTTATGGCTAATCTTAACAAAACTAAATTAAACCATCTCTGTAACCAATTAATCTTGTTTTGTTTTGTTTTATTTTCAGTATTGGCCATTTCATGATTTGGAGTTTAGGATAAATAACTTTGACTATTTTCTCTTCCTTTTCATTACATAAAACCACATTTTTATACCTTGTCAACATCTATTTTAAATTTTATTTTCAATATTTCTAAAAAGTAAAACATTTAAGCCAGATCACCATCTTTCTTAACATCCTTTATCTATTAAACAATGCTAAAATTTTATAGTTCTCAATATTTCTTTCTCATATGAAGAATAAACTTTCCATGAAAGACATAGTCTTTCTCTAGATGGTGCTTGAGACATAAGTGAGAGTGATATTATTTATGGAGATAACCTTGACCAGACCGTAATTCATAAAAAGTAAATTATTCCCAAACTGTGGTGCCTTAAATATTGTTTGTAACAAATTACCTGTAACACATCTCTATGACTGATTACAACCTACCAATTTGTCACTGCATTATAGCTGAAAACCACTGGATTACAACAAGTTGACCTTTTCAATGCTTTTCTAAAAGGTTTGTGCAAATCTTACATTTTAAAGGAAGCTTCTTCTCTGAGTTATAAAATGTCATCGTAATTTGTCTTCACTGCTGTAGGTATTTTTATTTATTCAGGGGAATTACCTTACCTCAGAAAGAAGATTTTTGTTCCTGGCATTCTTTAACTTCACTAGAGAATAATTTTTACAGAATGCTCTTCTAGTAAGCATTCTAAACTTTATAAACATAAATTTATTAACACACAATTCTCCTTTGGTACCAGAGCAGTCATTTTATAACTGATGGAGTTTTGTGGTCCTGCTGTTGAGAAGTAATGATATTGTACATATATAGTCTTTTCTAATACTGGTATTCTCTGACAGCTCTTGAACTTTTAGAAAATACATTAAAATATGCTTAAGACTTTACTCCATTCTGTATTAACTGAAAAATATTATTCTAAGGTAAAAATAATTTTTTGTTTTGCAAGAAATTCGAGATGGATAGTCTTATTTCTTGGCTGGCATAAAGTTTGGCTAGCTGTGGAGCTAGAAGGAGAGAATACAGTCAACTGTGTTTTTTAAAACTATTACATGATCTCAGCCACCAAAATGTCCTTTTGTTTTGTGGTGAAAGACTCTCTCCAAGGATTACCTTTTCATCCTCCTTTAAAATGGTTTTCTTTGAAAGTGATTAAGTGTCATTTCTATATTTCTTTATAAACAATGTATCTGTGCACATAGTTTGTAAATGCATATGACATGGCTGCATAGAAATGGAAAACTGCTATTATGTTATTTAATGCAAGCATTGTTTTTATAATTATTTGAGTTTTAGATTAGAAATATCCACCTATTCTTTTTCTAGTTGATAAATAAAATACAGACATAAAAAATCAAATTCTTAAAAAATAACAAGCTTCATTTTATCTATAGCAGTGACTTCTTTTATTACCAAGCCTTTTAATAGAACTTGCAGTGAATAGTCACATTATGTTTATCACCAACTTTTACTGAGTGTTAGATAAAGAGATATAACAAGTAGAAATAATACAATATGTTACTCTCTTGAACAAAAAAATTGTTTTGAATTATGCAATCATCAAGATTTGTTTCCCAAATAATTTATACTTTTTAAAAGAAAATAATCAGAATTTGATTTATTACCCTGCCCCCTTGACCATAGTTCCAAGTTTTTAGCCATAGAAATGACTTTGGCTGTAACTTGTTAGAAAATGAATTTATTAAAAAGATATTAGGCAGCTCAAAGAATTGCTAAGTTTCTAAAAGATGAAGCAGTCTGATTATATCCAAAATAAAACCACAGATTGAGTTCAGTGAGGGCACCATTCTCTACCAGTAACACCCCTTGAGACACTTCCACCACCCACAATGGACCCTGGATGCTGCGATTGCCAAGCTGCCAGTGCTTCCTTTAGAAGCTATTTGCTCTCTTCACCACCAGGAATGTAAGAAGCACTAGTCACTATTTTTAATTCACAGTGTGGGACAGACTCCTGGATCTTATTGGAAGATCTAGGTCATAAGCTGCAAAGGAGACTGGGAAAATGAGTATTTGAAATTTTCAGTTTTTATCATTGATAAAAGCTTTGTCTCCCATGTAGACTTATCAAGTACTCCAAACCTAGAGAGGAGGTTTAGGTAGTGAGAAAACTAAAAGGAACAAAATATCCCATTCAAAATTTCTAATGTTTCTACCATATATATTTTTTAAACAGTTATTTTATTTATTTTGTGTTTTACTGGTGTGAATTCTACAAATACTGATGAAACTATTACTCCTTGCTTACCATTTAAAACCTAAAATTTCCAAGAAATTTCCGTCAATATTTCAAATTGTTTCTATCTGTGTGTGTGGTCAAAAGAGACACTGTAATCATTTTGAGAACATAAATTTCTTAGTTTCTCTTTTGCCTTCTTTTTAGAAGATATAGAAAGCTCTTCCCCGATGACAGTTGTCTATTCATGAAGTAACTACTTTAATTGTGAAAGATTAATCATCAGTCAATGTGCCTTTAACAACTGTGAAGAAAATGTACTAACCTTTTCAAGTTTCTATTATGAGATTGGCCTGAGGGCTTAAGTGATTTAGTAACTTTTTAATTTTCTTTTCCTAACGTTAAGGAACACAAATTGTTTTTAATTTGGCTTTTTATATTCTCTATGTTCTTCCTGAACTCTGATTTCTGATAAAATGTCAAATAACTTAGGGAAAAGGGTTATTAATGTTGCCTTTATGCCCTGCCACCTGGAGGTGGTTCTGGTTCTGGTTCAAATTCGAACTTCTGCCAGGATTTGGAAAAGTTCTTATTTGGCCTTGGGTCATATTCAAGCTGTGTGTACGCAAAAGCCTTAGAAAGTTTTGAAAATAGAATAGGGGATTCAGTCAAAGATAAAGGCCCTCAGTGTGCTTTATTGTTGCCTGAGAGAATCTGCTGTCACTATCATAATCTATTACCAACATTTTCACTTTTAAGGATACATGCTGAACAGAAATGTATTTATTCACAAAATACATGAATTAGAATGTTCATAGAAATACTACTTATAATAACCAGAAATAGAAAGACCCCAGATCAAGAGTACAATGGATAAATACATTATTTTGTAGTGAGTAAAATAAGCACTAAATAGCAATGAGAATGAATTATTATTAGAACAGCAAAATAGACCAATAACACAAAAATGTTCTTGAGATAAAGAAGTAAGGCACAAAGAGTATATGTTGAAGAATTCTTTTTTTAAAGTATTAAATTAGGCAAAAATGATCTATGCTAATATTGGTTACCTTTGGGTGAGGTATAGTAAAGTAATCCAAGGGGGTTTTAATTACCAGTAATGTGTTTCTTGATATGAGGGCTCTTTTCATGGGGATTTTCATTTAGTGCAAAGATCTTGAACACATAACTTTGTACTTTTCTGGATGTATGTTATATTTCAGTAAAAATTAAATATATAATTCACTAGACTCTAAATAATTCACATTAACAAATTTGAATACAGCTTTTACTCTTCAAGCTGTGATATTACTTTCTAGATCAGAGTAACTTTCAGATTTTTTATAAAGACTTATTATTGATTCTGATTTCCCTAAGCTTTATTACCATGCTCTATTTATGGTCATTCACTCAATTCCTTTACTGGATAGTTATCTAGTCATAAACTATACATAAATCTTCTGGGAGTGGTATCATTTTGAAGTAAAATAATGAAACACAAAACATTTATTTCATTTGGTTCTCATAGAAAAGTGAGACATGCAGTCTAAGAAATATTTAATGGTATAATAACTTAGAAAGTGTCCTTCTACTGCACTTGTTATTAATTAAAGTTTTCTATACTGAACCATATGATTGCCTAATATTATCATGAGCCTATGTAAATAATGTCTATATTTTATTTTAATATGAAGCAATATCAACTCCTAATATGTATTCTTACAACATCTAGGACCTCCTCAATTGTATTACTGTCATACCTTATTGCACTTTGTTGATTAACTACTAGTCTTTCCAGCTAGAATGTGAGCTCCATCAGGAAGTATACAATGTCTATTTTGTTCACTGTTTGATTTCCAATATCTTTCACATGAAATGACACATATTAGTTATTTAAATAGTATTGATAGATGACTGGATGTAGTAATGCAACTAGAGTATTCATGAAGGAATATCTTCCTGGTTTTTCTTGGGAAATTTATATGATCTTATAAATTCCAAATCTTGATACCAAGCAGTTGACAAATAGTTTGGAAAATAAGAAAAACTTTTTATAATTCTCCTGTGAGAATTAATGCATAACTATAAATGTAAAAACTACTGATGTGAAGAAATCTGTTAATAGCAAGTCAACAGCAAGAGCAGGAAACACTGATAACACACTAAAAATTAAAGTTAACATTTTTGAGAACTGGAACAGGAGCATATAGGAAAGAATCAGTCACCATATAATCAGTTGGTAAATGTTGCTTGTAGCTATTTATATGTTAAAGTGTGTGTTTGTGATCTTATATGTTGTTAGTGGTGAATCATTTTTGCAAATTAAATAACTAGATAGATAGATGATAGTATATGTACAAATCTTGGGAATGGTGTTCAAATAATAAATAGATTTAAGATGCTAAATAAAATAAATACTTAAATTGGCAGTTGAGAGACATAATTTTGTATCTTGGCTGTTACTTTGCTAGGTGTCAAAATGTTGAGTTATTCAAAGACTTCTCAGGAATGTGCACTAATGTTTTTCAGTTTTTGAATTTTTGGTTATGTTATATTTCCAGTAAATATAACTAAAATACTACTATAATAGTAAAAATTACTATTACAAATAGTATTAAAATATTATTTACTAATACTCCCTTTATAAATACTATAAAATGCAGAAAAATTCAAGGTTTCAGGAAATCTTAAACATTTCTGAGAATTCCAATCTTTGTTCTCAAATTCCAAAGAGTAATATCTACTGGACATTCAGAAACTACACTAGGTACAGTTAGGTATTTGATCTTAAGATGCTTTATCTATTTGGAAATAAAATGATATTTTTAAAATATAAATTATCTACATAGCAAAATATACTAGGTGCCTCTGACAGTAGGAACTTGACTACAAAATTATTAGAGGTAGATTTCAGAAGGGTGAAGGAAGAAGTATTTGAGATTTCACGTCTGGGTTGTGTTAAAATAAATGGACAAGGGAAGAAAAGAAGGAGGTGATTTTAGACAAGAAGAATGGAATAATCAAAGTATAAAAGATAAGAATATCCATGGCTAAATCATAGAACACATTTTTTTTTTCTAAACAGTGAGAGTTCATATTATATAGGAATAAACTTAGAAAACCTTGGTAAAATAGATAAAAATCACTTGTGTAGGTACTTGAACAATTAATTGTTGAACAGTAGCCCTTGAATAATGTTGTGGTTTACCTTAAAGAGTATTAAGGTTTTGATTATAGTGTGGAGAAATTCTCTTTAAAAGGCGCTGACAGAAGCTGTATATAAATAAGTCCAATAATTATTTTAATTAAAAAAATTTTCATCCTATTTTGAATACATTTATTGTAATGCAGTTGATGACATTATTAATAATTAAAAATCTCAAAATCTCCCAACTCCCAACATAGACAAATCTATAATATAGTTATGTCTCTATTTAAAATATAAAGATATTCAGGTTAAAATGATTTAAAAACAATGTAAAATATATCTAACATCAAATTAATTCACTTATTTATTTATTCCTGCATCCACAAATATTTGATGGTTCCCTGCTAATTCCCAAATAGTAGACACTGTTAAATCACTTTTGAATTGTTAAATAGAATTCCTAAAGTGGGAGAATGTCTAGAATATTTCAGGGGTAATATGATGGCCAGTGTGGCTAAGAAAAAATAGTCATGGCTGGGGCTGAAAATAAGAGAAATCTAAGAGGTTATGGTAGGGCCATGAATGGGTGGTTTGCAGGTTCAATAGAGCCTTGAAGTCCTTTGGAGGACTATGATTTTTACTCTGAGTGAGATGGGATATCACTGGGGATTTTTAAAGAAAAAAATCATATTATCTGGTTTATGTTTTTAAAAGATGACTCTAACTAGCTTGAGAATAGATCATAGGAAGAAAAAAGTGAAAACAAAGAGAGATCAGTTAAAAAACTTTTGCAATATACCATATGATCTCACTTACGTGTGGAATCAAAACAAACAAACAAACAAACAAACACCCAAAACCTCAAAACACCAAGCTCATTGGTACAGAGAATAGTTTGGTGGTGGCCAGAGTGTCAGAGGCAGAAGTGGGGGAGTGGGCAAAATGGATGAAAAGTATCAAAGCAAAAAAGTTCCAGATATAAAATAAATAAGTCATGGGCATGTAATGTGTAGCATGGTGACTAGACTAAGTAAAACTGTATTGCATATTTGAAAGTTGCATATTTGAAAGTTTCTGAGAGTTTCTCATCATAAAAAAAAAATGTAACTATGTATGGTGACATTTGTTAGACTTATTGTGGTGACTGCAATATAATCATCATGTTGTACACCTGAAACTAAATATAATGTTACATGTCAATTATACTTCAAAAAAATAAATAAACAACCAAAAAAATAAAATCTCTTGTAATAATCCAGGAAGAAATGAGGATAGCTTAATAATTGTTGCCATGGAAATTAACAACAAATGGTTTGATTTGGGATACATTCTTACAGTAGAACTAACCAGATTTCTTGATACCTTGACTATGGGGTCATGAGAAAAGGGAGCATTCCATAATGACTCCAAATTTTTGGAAAGATGAAGTTGTCATCAATTATGATTTGGAATATTCTGAGTAAAACCAGAATTTTGGGAGAAGATCCACAGTTTTGTTTAGAAATGTAAGTTTGAGATATCTATTAAACATAGATATGTTTTTAGCTAGCAAACTGTGATTTCAAATCACTGATTTCTTTCAAGTATTACATATGTTCTAATATTTATCTTTGTTTTGTTGGAAAATCTGGCAGTGAAAATGATTTAGAATTACACTTGATGACTCCAATCCCTTAGCATAAAAGTTGTATTTGGAAAACTTATAAAGTCACTGTTCAATTCGTTTTTTAAAAAAATCTCCTTTTTGACAAATTTAGCATCTCCAAAATATTACAGTACTATACAATTTCCTTTCTTTAAAACTAGACTCAGATGTTTAGAATAACATTATACTTGTAGGGTTCAGATATAACCAGTTATGTGGTGAACATAAAGTAAATAGTAAGAAAACTAATATATTTTCTATTTTTAGAAACTTTATTATTCTCTTTAATTTTTTCAACCTCCTTCTTTCTTTTCTCCCCTTTCCTTCTTTTTGTCCTTACTTTTATTTCAATTATAACTTATTTAATTGAACTTTTACTATATTTCAGGCCTTAAAATAGGCATTATAAAAGATACAAAGGTAAATAAGTTGCAGGTACATTTAAATAATTCAAAGCTTATCAGAAGATATAAAATACTTTCCTTGCCATATATAACACAATTTTGAAAATATGAAGTAGAACAAGAAAAGTACAGATAGATTTTCTAAAATTTATAGTTTCATGTTGTTTTTATATCCCATCTTATATAAATAAACTTTATGTGCAAACATGTCAGTTATGTGATTTAGTGTGCTAAGTTTCTTAATGGTATACCAGAATTTATCAAGTGAACTCATATTTATTAGAAATAAAAATAAAATTTAGACTTCCTAAAGATTTTCCGTGACTATAAGCATTCAATAATAGAGGAGAAATTAAGTGCAAGGGCAGTTAAAAAATTTTAATCTATAGAAATATTAAATATTAAATATATATCACACTTACATGAGTATTGGTAAAGTTCTATAGAGAAATTCAACCTAATTTGCACAAACAACTTTTGGCAAGGTATTATTCTACAAGGTTCTTACAATTCCTACTAACAATTTTGTTTGAATGTCCCACGAAACTGCTGTGTTTAACTGTATTTTATTTACCTTCTGCTGACTGGATTACTAGAATCAGAATCTGAATTTAGCTGTCTGACCCTGGGAAGACAAGGTAGACAAACTATAAAGATGTGCTATTAGTGTGAATGAAACTATGTCCCCTGAGAAACCCATTTATCTCCACTAAACATAAAGATCTCCTGGGCTGAAGAAAGAGATATAAAGTTATAAATATGAATTTTGTTTTACAAAGTAGCCGAAGAAGTAGACCAGTATTCTGTAGAGAAGGAATTCAAGAATTTAAGTAATTCACTGAAAAATTACGTGAAGGGCTGGTATGGCTTCTTATCATGGCAAAAGATAGTACAAGGATATCCAGATATTTGGAAATTTAGAAATAAAATATTAGCATAAAATTACTATCAGAGGCCACATTAGTACCTTAGCATTGAGAATGTGGCCCAGCCCAGACTTGACTCCAGGAAAGAATGAAATTCTAGATGACCAGTTTGAGAAAATAAATTCCAGAGACTTTGATCAACATATAGCTGTACCCTATTATCCTAAAAAAATATAACATTGTTGTAAAGCATAAGTAGGATATCCATGGACATATAAATAGGTATCTGCTGACAAGTATAAGATTTACTAAGAAAACAGTATGGAAATTAAAAGTAAAAATTTGAACCCTCCCAGTTGTTAGAATAGCTTTGGTTCCTTGTTACTTCAATAAGTTTTATGAATAGTCCATTGAGACCTGAGTACACTTCTAACTTCCTTGCGGTTTCAAGGACTTGGCTCTTGGATCATAAACAAAGATTTAGTCTGGACCAAATCCTGGATCCTACTGCTTCCTCACATATGTTTATTCTTGCTTAAGCTTTGGCCAAGATTTCTACAATATAGTACAAGCTCTGCTTTAAGTTACTAGGTTTTACTAAAGCTAACTTTCTAGCTTCAGTCTATTTCTAATACAGCTACTCTTCCTCTTTTGATGGCTGACACAGCTCCTTCAGGAAACAAATCTATCAAACCTTTCAGACCTTTTCCACTCTTAGTGTCTTCAGTGCTGCTTATCTTTAAACTATCTAACACAATAAAAAAATAAACTCATGTTTCTGTGCGTGTGTTAGAAGCACTCTGAGGATAATTAACATCTTCAGTATTTTCATGCTGCTTCCTCTAAGAATAATCAAGATTAAATATATGTATAAATATACATATATAAATATATGTGTGTGTATATATATATGTGTATATACATATACTTATACATAAATATACATATATATAAATATATGTGTGTGTGTGTGTGTGTGTGTATTTGAGATATAGTGTCCTTGAAAAGGCTTTCTGATAAGCTCACTCCTCAATTTGATTCTAATTTTTCTCCAAATACTGTCCTGGGTTTCCTCAACAGACAGTAAATATCTTTGAAATGTATAGTTATGTTTTATTGGTATGGCAAGTGCTTGCATTTGTGTGAATAATAGGACAAATAATGTTCATTAATCTCTGTGTTTCTCCTCATCTTCCTATGCTCAGTTTTTTTAGATCCCTTACAATTGGGTCAGGGGTGCAGAATTGAGTTCTAGCCAATGGAATGTGTACAAAAGTTATACAGGCCTCTTCAAAGCATAACCTATAGAAATTCTATTTGTAAATTTCTACTCTCTTTCCTCATTGCATGGAAATTATGGAGACAACATTGAAAATCATAGAAAATAAAATGAGAACACCAAGGTTCCTAGGCAACTTTACGGAGCATAGCATCCTCCCATATACCTAATTGATTCTTTTTGGAAGTTGCTGTACCAAAAGGAGCCATATCTGGACCTAAGAGATATGACTGAGCAATACAACATCTTTAATTTCTAGTTTTTCACATGATGCAAAGATGAGATGAAATTAGGGTTGTCTTCTGTGGAGAGGGTGTTCTATGTGTGAAAAAAAAATAAGAAGCAAAAAAAAAAAAAAAAGATCTGGTCATTAAGTCAACCATCAGTGAGTTTTTGAGATTGCTTGTTATAACAATATGTAACAGCTTGTTATAACGGTATATAAACAATACTAAAACTGACCCTTTGAAATGGGATGTTAGTGTAAAAAAACCCTTATGTATGATGTTGGCATAACTGTCTAAAAGTGGACAATAAACAGATATTGAAGAGTAGAAACTTGATGATATATATTAATAGAATCACAGAACCCTTGGTAAAAAATGTTGCCTATGTTAACTTTGAAAACAATCTCTAAGGGAATTAGCTGGGGGGAAAAGTGTTAGTGAGTGTTGATACTAGTTGTATTTAACACAAATGTGTTTCTGGTATATGGAATAACTGGAACCAAATAAATTTGAAGTTTATGAAGATTTTGATGAAACTATACAGACAATGATTCTCTGGTTTCAGATTTAAGAAGCATTACACTTTTCTGCGTATAAGAGAGATTTTAGCTCCCAGAATTGCTCTAGCAGAAAGTTATAAAATTCATACAGCTTCTAAACAAGGTATTCACCTCAACCCACTTTTCAGATATGTCCGAGGGTATCTTATTCCTGACTCATTACTGAATTTTTAGTGTGGATTTGTGAGGTTAGCAGATAACTAGCTTTTAGGGCTTAAGTTGTTGGACCAAGAGGAGCCACATAGGATCCCAACAGAGATGACAGAGCACCACAACATTTAAAATTTCTGGTCTGAAAAGCTGGATGCAAAGATTGGATAGAATTTAGGATTGTCTCCTTTGGCGAAGGGAAAAAGAGTGTTCTATATGTGAAATAATAGGAGCAAAAGCATATTTGATGATAGAGTGTGGCAAAGAAAGCTAGTGCTTACTAAAGTTTTTTTTCCCTCTCCTTTTAAGACACATAAATAAAGAGCACTTTTCTTTTGGTTCCATGTGCCTGAGTTCCAGTCAATGAAATTTGAATAGAAATAAAGTATGCTGCTTCCAGGACTGACACATAAAAATCTCTCGGATACTATTCGTCACCTATCTCTCCATTCTGCAACAAAACTGGAGGTCCAGTGTTGTAGTTGAAGATGGTGGAATGACAAGATGAAGTGAAATAAGACTCTGAATAACTGCTTGAGTAGAATCCCCTTCTCTTTCCAGCTCTCCATTACTCAACTAATACTGAAATGTGAGCTGAGAAACAGATCTTTGTTGTATAAAGCCACTGATATTTGAAATTTGTTTTTACATGGTTAGAATTTTTCTATTAAACACACACACACACACAAGCTTGAAATTGGGACTGTCTGGAACATCTGAGATACATATAGCATGCATTATATAAAGAAATTGATTAAATTCCAACAAATGGATTAGACCAAGTCTAAAGGAGGAAAATTTACTGGGAATGGATAGTATATGATTATTTAAGAGTAAATTTAAAATATTCTCACTCTTCCTAACCTGAAGACCCAATATAATTATAGACAAATTTTTTTTTTTAAAAAAAGGACTAAATTGAGCTTCTGAAATTCATAGAATAATCTAGTATATTCAATGATGGATTAAAACCCAGTGCTCTATACAAAGAAATTCTTTCTAAAAAAAACAAGGAAAGCAGAGACAAAGTATGTCATGTAGGCCAAATCTATTATATGGCTATTGCAAAAATCAGGATGTACCTAAAATGCTAGTGCCTAAGAGTTCTAGGTACCCCAGAGACATGAGCGGAACAGGCAAGGAATGAGAAAGGCTACTTCTCAATGAGGTTGTGGAAATGCCTGGATCCTCAGGAATAACCCATATTTAACTATTTTCAAACTATGATAATTCATACAATAGACTGAAAGATGGGAGTGTAAGACATACAGAAGCTTGAAGACATGCATGTGCTCTTTGGGGACTGCTGGAGTAGAGTCTAGTTAAATAAGGGTTTACGTGTAGAGATAATTTTCTTTTTGTTTGTTTAGTCACTGCTTTTCTTTCACTATTGCTCTCCCTATAAAAAGAAATTTGACAGAGATTACAATTCTGTCACTTGGAATAGTGTTTGGAAAAGGTAAGTTATCCAATAATATTTATTCAATAAGTAATAAATATGCTCTATCGATATGCCTTAGCTTCTCAGGCTGTATTCTAATATATGTGTAGTTTTGTTTGTTTGTTTTGGGAGGTGTCTCAATGTTAAGGAACAACAGAAATACAATACTTTTTTAAGATTAGACTCTCATATAATCTCTACAAAACTATGATTATATTATTCTAATTATAAAAAAAACAAACTGGTCTGATTTTATCTTTGCTCTTTTACCATGGTATTTAGGTAAGAAAAGAAATCAGATAGCTTATTTCAGAATTATATTGAAAATTTATTTTTGTCCTATAAGTCTTTAAATAATTTACATCCTTACTTTAGCCTAAGTTTTGAAGTGATAATTTATTGAAGCTTTCTCTATGTTTAGTCTTTACTAATTGTTTTTTGAAAATGCTTGCTACCAGCGTACTGTGGAGTTTCCTGTCCCTCACCACCACCACCCTCCTCACCAGGTTTGTTCTCTTCCTTTCCTAAAATTAAAAAAATAAGGAAATAATAAATATTTTTTAAAAGCAACTACATTTGAAACTGCTTAAATGTCAAAGCACTTGATGATTGAAGGAATTGTGGATATAGTAATGTGGGTGTCATTGCCTTTCTGCTTATAAATGGGTTTGTAATTAGACCAATCAGTTCTAATTAGTATGCTGTCACGTAGCAATCTAATAAAATACTGTGTCGAAAAATTGATCCGTCCTTGATGCTAATTACTCTTCTAGACGCTGAGCTTTATAAAAATAAGAATTGACTGCTTCCACGCAACCTGTCTCCCTTTGTTTCTCTTGCTTTCTTACACAGAGCCTTCTACTTAAGTTGTCTCCTAATTTATATTGTGTTCCCATTCTCAATTTATTTTTAACCACACCTTGGTCTTTGGTGTAACCTGAAAACAGTAGGGCTTTATCACTTGTCAGAGAAAAGTTTCCTCTGTTGAACTTTTTCCCTAAGGAATGTACCAGATCATAGTCCCATAATCCTAAAGTCTGGCTCAGAGTTAAGGCTGATGGTGAGACCTAGGTCAGTCTCTACATAAATCAAAGTCAGAGAGAGCAGGGCCTGTGACTGGAATCAGAGATTCATGAAGCCGTTAACATTAACAACACAAAAGAAATATTTTAACAGTTTTCACATGAGATTTGTTTACTTCTGTTTTCTCGAAGCAGCATGGTATTTTTTAAGGTTAAATAAATGAATATTCTAAGAATGATTGATGTTTTTATCACTGCTGTTTAAATCTCTTTAAAATCAGAATAATTTGAGATAACTGACATTTTCTTAGTTGTAAGATACTTAGAATACAAATCTTGAAGACTGAAATTATTAGATTCATTTTTATCTCATTACTTACATATGTAAGCTTTTTATGAAATTGTTATTGAAACAAAATGTAAACATATCTTTCTGCTAAAAATAAATTGAATTATTCTTTATCTTTCTTCCTTTTAAACTAAATTTATTTTTATGATATTTTAACTCCAAGGATAGGTGAGAATTAATTCAAAATAAGAGATATCTTGATCTTCATAAAAAGTTCCTTCTTATTATATTAGCATAACCTTTGCTTCAGACATTGATGATTTTTATTAACTGTCTAAAAAAATTGTTTTTGTGGTTGTTCCTCAGGAAGTGAGTAGCTGTGAAAGTTTCTGAAATTTCTATAACATGTCTTATAAGAATATTGGGAAATATTAATGGTTTTATGCTTGTTTATCTCTAGGAATCCATTAAATTTTACTGTGTGGGTGAGGTTAGAGGAAAATTAAATGAAAGTGATATTGAATCACTGATCTACTCTTTAGCTTAGTTCTTTTTACAGTGTGATTTGGTACAGCTAATAATCCATGAACTATTTACTTGTGCATGAGACAGGAGCTTATGACAGAATGAAAATCACATAAGTAATTGAGCACACTGTTTAGGTCAGCCAACATTTGTTTTTTTATAACAAGACTTTCCCATTGAAAGAAGCAGCAAATTGAATTACATTCTGACACAAGCTTCTTTATTTCATTATGTACTGTCACTTTGAGTAGCCCTGATGAAGATAGTCTGGTTATATTGAATGTATAAAAGATGTTTTCCTTAATAAAAATTACACAGATCATATAATAATGATGGAGAAAGTAAGGTCCAAATATCCTATCTCTTCCCAACAGCCTGGTCAGGAAGTTTGATATCAGGCAAATATGACCTGTCCTGACCCTCACATTTATCTTTTCACCCACTTTTCTCCAACCTCAGAGATGCTAAAAGGCAGCTGAGTGAAATGTGATGATGGAGGAGGGTGGAAGCTAAAGATGAGTATTATAGCTCTCACATTCTTCCCTCTGACAACATAAGAAATGTCTAAACCTGTAAGAAATTTGTATAAGAGTTTATTTAATCCAAACTGATGATAATTGCTGGGAAGAAAGATCTTAAAATGCTCTGGAGAATGACAATTTTGTAGTTTCTTTTATGCATTTGAAATTAAGGAGGGAATATAAGAAAAATTACATAGTGGTGGAAGAAAGCAAGGTAGGAACTAGATTACAGGATAGTTAATGATATTTTAAAATTGTTTTGTTTATTTGTTTACATGTTATGAATTGATTGTTATTGAAATATAACTCCTCTGGGACTCATCAGGTCATGCAAAGAGATTGGCCTTTATCTTAACTGAGATGAGAACCCACTGCAAAGATTTTAAGGAAAAAATTGACATTATTTGGTTTTTAATTATAAAATATATTTTTGGCTCTAGTGTGGAGGGTGTATTATAAAGAAGCACAAAAGGAAGTAGGAAAATAACACTTAGAAAAATTGGAGGATAATCAGTAATCCAGCAATAGATGCTGCTGCTTATAACTTAAATGGCAGCTGTGGAGAAAACTGGAGACAAGATTGAAAAAAATTATAAATATTCATGGTATATTCTAGAGATAAAGCCAACAGGACTTACTTGGGTGTAAAAAAGGTAAATAAAATTAACTCCAAGTATTTGCTAGAGAAACTGAGTAAATGATGGAGTGCACTAATAAGAAAGCAGGTGAGGAACAAATTGAGAGAGATTGAGAATTAGAGGGGTTTTTTTGATACATTTAGTTTGAAATACTTCATTTCATTTCAAAATGAAGATGTCAGGTAGAAAGTTTGTTTTTAAATATGGAGTTTAGTGAAGAAGTTATGATTGAGAGGTTAAATTGAAAATTATCAGAACATGGGCAGAATTTGTAGCTCTGAGACTTTATAAGACACCAAGGAAAGGTCAGATAAATAGAGGGTCAAGACTGATTTTTGACCAGCATTTAGAAGGTGAATAAGAGAGAGGGCATTAAGAGATTGGGAATAAGTGGCCAATGAAGTATGAAAAAAATCAATTGAGTGATTACTTTATAAACATTAAAATACAACTTTTCAAAGAGAAAATTTTCAACTGTGTTAAAAGCAGGCGAGAAGTAAAACACAATGGCTGGGAAATAAGCACGGTGTTTGGAAACATTCTTGAATCTGTTGCTAAAAAAATGCTTTTATCATTAATTTTTTTCATCAAAATTATATAATAACACAATGCAACAGCTTGGTTTTATACTTTTGTAAAATGATCATAAAGCGATCATTTTGTTTAAATATTTTTTAAATTTTTCCGAAGGCATCTCTCTCTCTTAATTATTTGATAGATAATGTTTTACTTGAAAATTTCATTTTGTTAATTTTCTCATCAGAAATTGTTAACTGGTTATCAATTTTTAAAGTATAATGCAAAATACAAGCATATTTATCAAGATTTGCAATTTTCCTACCAGTTAATTTGCATTTTATTGTTAGATATAACTAAACCAAACAATGATGAAAAAGATTTTGATACTTCCAGGTAGTAGCACATAAAATAGCATAAGCAAGTGTATTTAATTGAGGACTAATTATGTTTTCATAATTAATAACATAACTTAGAGAAGTTAGATGAATATAAAACATTTTATACTCTATAATTTTTTTCAAAAGATTGCATTTAAGTTTTGGCTCTATTTTTTAAGATGAACATTATTGACAAACTATAAGGATTCAAATTTGGATAAACAATAGGTCAAAGAAATGTAATATAAGAAGCAAGAAAAGTAATTGAATATGTTTAGCACTGAGCAAAGGGAGACTTGAAGGGGACAAAAATTTAAAAAGTTATCACAGAAGAGAAATTAGTCTTGTTTGTCACATACTATTTCCTATGACACAGAGATAAGATTAGACAGAGCTATGGATTTTTGAAGAAAGAAGACAGAGATCATGAAACAAGATATGTTTACATGGTAAGTTGGAAGTTCAGGGTTCTAGTATGCTGTCCTGTGCTTCAGGTTTTGGAAAGACAAAACCTACCTTAGTCAGATTCCTTTCCAGATAAGTTTCTGAATACAAATAGATTCAACCAAATAATGTTCATGTAAAATTTTGTAGGCAGAATTGAAGTGGATGTCATCTTCTTGATGCAGATATTTATTTATTTATTTTATTTATTCCTTAAAATTGCAAGTGCCAAGAAACTGATGGGTCATCAGTGGCAGCATACACAAAATTTCAGTGTCAAATCCTAAGACTTGTAATAGTCAAGGGGTAGTTACGGAGGCAGTAGGATTAACTTCCTTACTCCGGTGTTACAGTTGTGTTAATGATCAGTGCTATGTGCCAATATTTCAGGCATTCTTCTTCCAAACCTCTTTTTCGACCTCTTGAAGTATGTGGGGCCTTGCACTTCTTCAACTTCTTGAAGTAGGTGGAGCTACGTTACTTGTTATGACCAAGAGAATGTGAAGAAAGTAGTATGTATTATTTTCAGGTAGAAGCACATAAGAGCAGGTAATTCTTTATCTTTTCTCTTCCCTTAGCTATAGCAAAGGTAGAAGTATGTCCTGAAGAGGAATTACAGTTACATGCATGACAGTTGCCCTGGAGAGTCTTCCAGATATGAGTAGACCTTGCCTGAGCAAAATATATACCATTATTTTTGTGGGTTTTTTTTTTTTTTTCATTTTTGTTTTAAATCACCACAATTTTGGGATTGTTACCACATCATCTCCTAGACTAATCTCAATACTATAGACATTGATTCTAAATTTGGAATGTTGAGATAATGAAGCTTAAAATATGTAGCATTGACTTAACAGAAGTGATGAGGAAACTATCATTTGAGTCTGAAAACTGATAGTCCATGCTATTCTTAGGCAAACAATTTGTAAAATGGACTTCTGAGGGAACATAAAAGAATAATTATGTATTTAATGAACTTGTAGTTCTAGAGGAAAAAGGTAGCAAAGTAAACATGAATAGTGTATATTGATCACTATTGACTGTATTTAGAGAGTATTATATGAAAGTAGTGAGTTCAGAAAAGAATTGGACCATTTAACAAACAAGAATATAAAAGAAGAGAAATAAACTAGAACCTTAGTGTTCTCTGGGGTTGGAAATGGGAACTATTTTTCAGCCCCTCACTATACATGAAAAAACTTAAAGAAAGCTTTAAATGACAAGGATCAAATTAAGGGAATGGCTATCACAACTGTTCCTATAATCTTTAACTAGATTAAAGTATCTCAGATTTAAGATCCAAATAAGAATGTGGCTAAAGTAAACTTTTAATTAGTTAAAATGTCTAATGAAAAAGAGATTAAAGTATATTTCAATCTCGGAGTTACTGCAATCTGGGTACATAGAATCATAAGTAGGTCAAAAAAAGAGAGATAGTAGTGAAACAGAAACTAAATAAATATCGCAAATTTGAAAACAATGTCCCGAGAGAAGCCATGCATTAGGCTTTTAGCATGTGTTATTTATTGGAATCAAATAAAGAGTCTATGAAATTTTTCAAGAGATTTTCTACCAAAGGAAGCTAAGACTAAACTAAAAGTAATCTCTAAACCTTTGGCTCACAAACTTGTATAAGAAGGAATTGATGTGAGAAAATTGCTCATTCATGAAAACGGCAAATTTCCCCCAATTTCCAGTTTTTATGTCATCAAGGAAGAATTTCTTCTCAGGGACTGCAGTCAGAGAAGATACTCTGAGTAGTAAAAGGGCATGTGAAGGACTATTTCCCACCTCCAGGCAGAAAGCCCCTTGGGAATTCTGAATTACTACAGACCAGTGTCTCCTATGTGTCTGCCATTCTCCTATCAAAATGGAAGTGTTTATTGCAATAATCGTGTCTGCTTCTATAAATTGGATGTTAGGGCATATAATTTTTTTTTTTTTTTTCGGTTTATAAATATCCAGATCAAGAGCAACCATATCTGGACCTAATGTAGAGGCTATCTTGAACACCAAGAAGTCTTTGACTTTGAATTAATTGCCACAATTAGATAGGTCTTGAGAGCATTAAAAGGACATACTACAGTAGTCCAACATGGATGTTTATTCTTCTTCCAGACCCAATGTACGGATAAACTTTGCTGCCCACTAGAAGTTAGGAATGCCATGTGAATTGCTTTGGCTGATGAAAATCAAACAAGTAGCATAGGTAACTTTTGGGAGAAAGTATTTAAGGACCATTGAACTATTTTCTATCTGTTCTCATGCTTTCTCACCCCCCCCCCCCCCCGTCATGGTACTGACAAGCCGTTTTGTATAGAGATGCAACTATGAAACATCTCATAAAAGACCTCTGCCCAGGAGAATCTCCATGGTTTACAGTGAACTTTATACTAGCAGAGAACAAGGTTTTATTGTTTTAACCCAATGAGATTTTGAGGTTTTAAAATTTTATTTTTTTTAATTGTAACATGGCCTAGCCAAAACAACATATGTGGGGGTTTGGTCTTGAAGTCAAGTTCTAGGATGACTACTTGATTTCCCATATCTCTTTTTGTGACAGAAATTACATTGGAAAGCTAGTACTAGCCTAAAATTCTATGTTCCAGTTCTAACAATTTCATAAGTACCCAACACTCTATTAAATCTCTTTCTTTTAAAAATATTTAAAGTGTGTTCTGTTTCCTAAAACTGGACCCTGGCTAATATGCTGATCAATGCAGAATGCTATAGATCAAGGACTAGGATAGAGAGTCCATATTTGGTAGATAATCTGAGATAAATTGGCAGTAAAAGTAACAAAAAATAAATTAAAAACTTTAAATCTAATTATTAAAACAATAGAAATGGATATGTGGCCTGAATTAATAAAAAGGAAATCTGAGACTAATTTAAATTGATTTTCAAAATAATTTGCTTAAGAATTTTAAATGATTCTATTATAAAACTGGTGAATTAATTTAAGAAAACTACAGTGATGGCAGATTTAATTTTGAGTGGTCCAATTGTGTGTGTGTGTGGCGGGGGGGGATGCAATTAAACTGTTATTCTTAGTTTATGAAACAACTTCCAAAATTCTAAAAACTGTTCAACATTTCTAACTTTACTATGAGGCAAGGAATTTTTTAAAATAATTTTTTTTATTTTTCAATTACAGTTGACATACAATATTATATTAGTTTCATGTATACAACATAGTGATTAGACATTTACATAACTTACAAAGCTATTATCCCAATAAATCTAGCATCCATGTAACACCATACATAGTTATTAACAATATTATTGACTATATTTCCTATGCTATACTTTATATCACCATAACTATTTTGTAACTACCAATTTGTGCCTCTTAGTTATTTCCCTCCCTTCATTCTCCTCCCATTTGGCAAACATCAAAATAGTCTCTGTATTTATGAGTTTGTTTCTGTTTTGTTTGTTCATTCATTTTGTTTTTTAAATTCCATATATAAGTGAAATCACATAGCATTTTTCTTTCTCTGTATGACTTGTGTCACTCAGTAAACAAGCCTTATGTTAGACACTGAAACCTGAGTCTAGTTGCCACAAATGACCCACCTGTTTGTGGGTTGCAGATGGCAAGATTTTATTTTATTGTTTTATGGCTGAGAAATGTTCCATTGTATGTATATGCTCTTCTTTATCCATTCATCTATTGATGGATACTTTGGTTGCTTCCATATCTTAGCTGTTATAAATAATGCTGCAATGAACATAGGGATGCATAAGTCTTTTCAAAATAGTGTTTTGGATTTCTTCGAATAAATACCCAGAAGTGGAATTACTGAAACTTCTTTGTCTCTTGTTATATACTTTGTCTTAGAGTATAGTTTGTCTGGTATAAGTATTGCTACCCCAGCTTTTTTGTTTCTTTTCATTTTCATGAAATATATTTCTCTATCCCTTTCTTTCCATCTGTGTGTGTTTTTTTTAATCTGAAGAGAGTCTCTTGTAGGCAGCATATATAAGGGTTTTGTTTCCTTATCCATTCAACCACCCTATGTCTTTTGACTAGATAATTTAATCTATTTATATTTAAAGCACATTTGGTTCGATATGTAGTTGTTGCCATTTTATTATTCATATTTTTTATTTTTTTTCTTAAGGAAGTCCCTTTAACATTTCTTGTAATACTGATTTTGTGTTGATTAACTCTTTATGCTTTTTCTTGTCTGGGAAGCAGTTTATTTGTCCTTCAATTCTAAATGACAGCTTTGCTGTGTAGAGTAATCTTGGTTGCAAGTTTTTGTTTTTCATCTCTTTGAATATTTCATACCAATTCCTTCTAGCTTGCAAAGTTTCTGTTGAGAAATCAACTGATAGTCTCATGGAGCTCCTTATAAGTAACTAGTTGCCTTCTTTATGCTGCTTTTAGGATTCCTTCTTTGTATTTAACCTTTGGTGTTTTAATTATGTTGTGTCTTGGTGTGGACCTGTTTGGGTTCTTCTTGTTTGGTCTCTGTTCTTCCTGGATTTATATGTCTATTTCCTTCTCCAGGATAGGGAGTGTTCTGTCATTATTTTTTCAAATAGTTTTTCAATTCCTTGCTCTCTTTCTTCTCCTTGATGCAAATCTTGGCATCCTTGATGTAGTCTCAGAGGATTCTTAAACTATACTTAAATTTTTGGATTTTTTTTCTTTTTACTGTTCTGATTGGGCGTTTTCTGCTACCTTATGTTCCAAATCGCTGATTTGATCCTCTGCTTTATCTAATCTACTGTTGATTCCCTCTAATGTATTCTTTATTTCAGTTATTATATTCTTTGTTTCTGACTGGTTCTTTTTTGTATTTTCTATTTCTATTTTTACATTTATTATTTCTTTATTAAAGTTCTCACTGAGATCATTGAGCATCCTTATAACCAGTGTTTTGAATTCTGCACCTGGTAGATTGCTGGTCTCCATTTTGTTTACTTATTTTTCTGAAGCTTTGTTGTGTTATTTTATTTAGGACATGTTTCTTTGTCTCCCCATTTTGGCTATTTCTCTGTGTGTTTCTATGTTTTAGGTAGAGCTGTTATTTCTCCCAGTCTTTGTTGAGTAGCTCTTTGTAGTATATGTCCTCTGGGACCCAGTGGCACAGTCTCACTGGTCACCTGAGCCAGATGCTCTAGGTGTGTCCCTTGTGTGGGTTGTGTTTGCCTTCCTGTTTTAGTTGAGCCTTGATTGCTGTTGGCATGTCATTTGGAGGGATTGCCCCTCAGGCTGATTGTGATTACTAGCCGTGGCTTCAGTGAAGGAGCTGTTGTGCAGGGACTAACTATGAAGCTGGATTTTCTTTATCTGGGCTCTTATGCCTATCGAGTCTGTCTCTTTGGGTATGTGGTTTGTGGAGGTAGTTGAGTGGTGCTCTGATATTGTCGGAAGGTGGTCTCTGAGTGTGCTGATTCTGGGGCCTATTGGAAATGGCTCTGTTGCAGGCCAAGTTCAGCCACTGCCTGTGCCCTGCCTGGGGCCACTTGGTATAAGCTGAAAAATGATCTGCAGATGTTTGCTACTAGTGCTGAATTGAAAGGTACCTGAGAGGGTAGGTTCTGAACTCAGACCAGCTGCTGCTAGTGCCGGGCTCAGGGCTGCTTAGCAAGGAGTACAGGGCATGTCAATGCCAGATGCTTCTTGTTTGGGGTTTGTGAACCTTTCAGAGATTTTAGGAAAGACCACAGCAGGAGCCAAGGAAAGTTGTTTGCATGAAAAAGCCACTGGGTGGACCTGTAAATTGGAAGCGGGGGAGTCTCGGGGAATCATCATGGCAGGGTAAACGGTGTTAGCTAGGTTGATGGAGCCTAGATATGGTGCCCACTTGCGTATGCAGGTCAGGTGGCGGGCGGCTGAACTAAAGATGATGGCCTCTGCCAGAAGTTCTGTCTGGGAGCAAGCTGCTTCTTCCAGCACTTGCCCTGAAGCAAGACAATTCAGTTCCTCCCCATAAGAACTTTTCAAGGTGTTGCCTCAGCCCTGGATCTCAGATTGAGTGAGTCCTTCAGCAAGTAAGTTGTGCATGGGCCTTTTAAGAGAATCACTGGCAGTCCAGCAGCCCTCTGTTTCACTCAGCCATAATCTCTGCTGGTTCTCACTGCTAGAGTTAGGATAATTTCTCTTCCTGGTACTGGAACCCAGGGCAGGGGAGCTTGGTGTAGGGCTTGGACATTTCACTCCTTGTGGGGATGTCTGCAGCCTAGATAGCCCTCCCTATTTTTAACTGCCACACATGTGTGTGAAACTAGCCTCTTCTGTATCTCTGCTCCTCCTAACAGTCTCAAGGTGGTTTCTTCTGATTATCCTTAGTTATAGGACTTCTGTTCAGCTAGACTTTAGGCTTTTGTTAATGACTGTTATTCTACAGTAAGATTTGATACTGTCAACCTAATAACCCTATAAATTTTGAGGTGATCATGGAATGAAGTGAGCACAGTATTTCCCTACTCCTCCGTCTTGACCAGAAGCCTGGAAACAGAGCAATGTTTTTGATTAAAAAAGGCAAAAATAAAAAAAAAAAAAGAATGATTAACAATCACTTCCATTTGAATGTGATAAATCTGTAATAAGTTAACAAACTCAATATATATATGTTTATATGTGCACATATCCTGACACATGTCATCTCATGCTGTAGAAATTTATAGGGTTATTAGGTTGACAGTATCAAATCTTATCTAGCTTGGCAAATCCTTGCTCCTGGATGATTCTAAACTGACATACATTGTCAGAGTCTTGGGAGAATGAGCTGGATAATACTAAGAGGTACTTTGATTATAAAAATTTTGAATGATAGAAATAGACCGAAAAGGAAAATATAAATTATTTCAGTAATGAAACTATCTCAGCTCTAGTAAGGCTACAGAGAATTATATAACATATGGAGAGCACAAGTCTTCAAGAAAAAATAGCCATAGGAAAAGCAGAAAAATTGCTATGTGCCTCTGGTTAAATCTAATATTTGATTTCCTTTTGTAGATAAAACTGACTTGATACTTTCATTAAAATATAAAGACATTCTTATTCTATGATAAAAATTTATACCTGAAAATGCTGGTTCTATGAAAGCATCTCATTTTAGATGATCTTGGGTTTAAAAAAATGAAGTACTTAGAAACTATTTTTTTTCTATAGGAGTTACTAGAAAAATAAACAGCACTGAAACCTAAGAGATTTGTAACATATTAGGAAGAAAGTAATAAATGTTGATGATATTAACAACAGGATGCTACCTATCCTATAAAATGTGTAATTCTCCCTTAGGTGTTATAAATTGACCATACAACAACATCAAAGATTTCACTTGTTAGAAAAACTAGATAACACATTCAGGTCAATTGCTGAGAAGAGAAACTGTAAAACAAAGTAAAATATGTTATTCGAGATTTATATTATGATACTTGACAGTGCTTTATTTTGAAGCCCCAAGTTTGCATTTGCTTTCATTAGCCTTATATTGGAAATCAGGCTTGTTCATCACCAGCTTTAGTAGTGAATATTTTTTAAAAATTTTTTTTGAGTATTCAGTAACCTACTTCTCTCTCACATTTTAAAAATTATTATTATGTATTAGTCAGGATTCTCCAGAGAAACAGAATAGTAGGAGGTATGTATATGTATGTGTATGTGTATATATACTCTATAAAGGAGTTCTATGGAAAGTAACCTCAAAGGGTGGTTTGATCATCATTCCTACCTGGACTAGTCATGTCCCAGGCATACAACTTCTTTACTAAAAGGTTTCTATTTGTCTTTAGGAAGCCCTGTCCATTGTTTCTGTGCATCTAGGTTAACACACCTTTGAAATGCCCCCTTTTAGACTCTTCCTTCTAATACCTGACCACCCTATTATATCCCTCAAGAGAGCATATAATCTTTACTACCTTATAATCTAATTCCCACATTGCTTCCTCCTACCTTCATGTAATTCTTCCTTATGTTCTCTCTTTAATCTCAAATTCATAAAAAGAAACTGCAAACCATTATTCTTGGAAGCATTTATCTCAATCTGTTGCGATCTTGCTTCCAGATGTATCCTGTTAGGCTCCAATAAGTTTTTATAAAAATTCTTTATAGGTTTGGACTTTCTTAACATCGATGTATGTATGTATGTATGTATGTATGTATGTATGTATGTATGTACGTACGTACGTACGTATAGAGAAATCAAGAGCAAGAGTGAGAAAGAGGAGATTTTAAGGAATTAGCTTACTCAACTATGGAGGCCGGCAAATTCAAAATCTGCATGGTAGGCCCAAGGAAGAGTTGATATTGCCGCTTTAGTCCAAAGGCAGTCTAAAGACAGATTTCTCTTTGCCTCAGGAGACCTCAGTCTTTTTCTTCTTAACCCATTCCCTGTTTCCTCCGAGAATTCTCACTGGTGGCACTTGTAGCTGCAGCGTTTACCCCAAGATAACTCACGGATTACAGTCCTAACCTTACCCCTCAAGTTTGCCATGAAATATCTCATTTTTATTATTATTTTCACATATTATTATTTTATAGTATATCAGTAATCTTTGGACAAATGACATCATTCTATTTATAACATTCTGTTTTTAATAGTGGTATTTCCATTTACAAAATATGTAATTCTTGATCACTGAAAATGTCAAATCCTAGAAAACGTAGCATTCCTATGTGTAATGTTAACATTGTGCTCAAACAGTTGTTAGCCAAAGATTCATTTGATGAACCTGACTTACATATATATTTCTGTCACATTAGGATTAGAGATAAATTCTGCTTAGAAATAACTCCAAGAACAGTTTTCATACTTTATTTTCACATTGAAAACCAGTCAGATTTACTTTAGCCTCAAAGAGTGTGTTTATGCAAAATTAAATTAATGCCGGCAGCGAGCTGCACTTTTATTTATTTATTTTCTAAACGGGTGTAATGCAGAAGCTACAGGCCAGGAACTTGCACCTGGGCCTTGGATATTCTGAAAAAACCACAAGGAGGGCCAGCAGAGTGAGACATGCCATTTATTACTCACAAGGCAGGGAAGCTTCAGTACTTGGTTGGTTGGAGCTGCAGGAAAAGGCAGCCAGTCAAGAGCAGACATTGTTTTATATGCGAGCAGAGGGGAAGGAGATTGACTCATCCTGAGTATCAAAGGTCTTCCCCTGTGGATGAGAGCCAGACATGCTGCCTAGCTAGTGTTGGGGAGGACCAGACCTGCAATGTTCTCCAGTGGAGCAGGGAGATAATGTCCATGGGAACAGCCAAAAAGGCCAATAGTGTCCATGGGAGCAATGGGAAGTGTCCTTGGGGACAAGCACAGCCCCTGGGAATGCTTTGTTTACTGTCCTCCTTGGGGCTGCTGACCCAGCAGTCCTCTTTGCCTCCTGTGTCTATGGAGGGGCAATGTTTGAATTAACACAACGAGAAGTGGTAAAGATCTTCAACTGATTGGATGAAGCATACCCACATTATGAAGTGCAATCTGCTTTACTCAAAATCCACTGATTTAAATGTTAGTAATCCAATTTAAAAATACCTTCACAGAAACATCAAGACTGGTTTTTGATCAAATATCTGGGTACTGTGGCCTAGCCAAGTTAGCACATAAAAGTAACTGTCACCACTTATAAAGGAGCCTAGGACTCTCCTAATCTCTTTTCTTATCTTTTGCCTTCATAGACATGTGTATATTTCTGAGACATGACAATAAGTCATATCTGTGATTATATGATTATAAAAGTTTGAATAGATCACAAAGCTTCTTAACATTTGTAAGATCCAGAAAAGAGAAAAGGGAGAATGGTAAATTCTGCAGGAAAAAAAAAAGAAACAAAAAATATTCTTATAAAAATCCAAGTTTGAGATGTCAAGGACCCTCCAAGCCTCATTTCACATTTAATTTTTTATCTTTTTAAGAATATAAATTAAATATGTTTTTATAAATCACTACCTTGGAGATAGGTAGGCAGTTAACAAAATGCACAACCGTTTACGTTTTAAACATTATATGGCTAACTAATGCTCTTTTAAATAAAGAATGAATTTATAATGAGCAAAATGGAAGACCTACATTCTAAAAGGATATATTAATCTTTTGTTATCTATTTACCTCATCTACTTGAAATTAAATAACTTCTATACTACTCCTTTGAAAGATTTATGTTAGCTTAAATATACTTTTCTGTAACATTTTATCTATATCATGAAGAAAATAAGTAAAAAAACAAGCAACATTGTAGAGCTTAAGTGAGTAGCCTCTGGTCTGATATTGCCTTAGTCTGAATACTACTCTCTCAGGATGTCTCTGCAAAAGGTAAACGTGTTGTCATTTTCCTCATCTATAAAATAGGTATAATGCTAGGGCCTTCTTTATATAGAATTTCTATGAATATTAAAAATAAGACAATATATGTAGACACAGCAGTTCAGAAAACATAACTAGAAAACATAGAAATTATTTAGGTTTTATTCTTCGATGTATTAGAAATCACTGGTCTGGTCTTATTCTACAAAGCACACAACATCCTAGCTATTGTAGCCATAAAGATAATCTGTCTTCTAGTTCTATAACAAGAAAGGAGAGGAACCAAGATGTATAGAATGTTCTATTCAAAAGATCTTTAATTTTTTTGTCTCAAATAATCTGTCCCTATAATTTCTGGAAAACTCTTTCAGGAATGAGCTTGAGGGAAAAAAAAATATTGTTCTGCCTCTCTGAAGCTATTCCATTTAACCAATAGGAAGGTAAATTAGTACTCACAACCCTCCTATATCTTATTGACTACACTGTATTTTTTAAATATTTAAAAGATATAACTCTCATGTTTACATTTAATAGAAAGAAACAGATAATTTGATTTTATGGTGATCATGGAAGAGTTCTTCTGGTCTCATGAACAGAGTACAGCATAAAAATAGTGTTTTCTTTATGTGGTCATTATAGTTATAGTCTCAAATAACCATCATATTCAAAACTTGAGAGCAATAGAATATTTTAAACAATTATGAAAAAAATACAGATCAAAATTCAAAAACAAAACAAAACAAAACCCAGAAACCTTGACAATATTTAAATGATGTATTTCACTACAGATAGCAAAATTAAGGGAGAAGATCATAAACAATATAGCTGACATATTAGCAATATTTTACTTCAGGTTGTATATAAATTCAAAAGAAAAATGTTTTCCAACAGATGTTAAGTACCAAAAAAGATAAAAGCAGTCCTTAGTAGCTTAAACATACCAAGTACAAACATATACTAGCATATAAAAGGCTTATCTTGATGTAGGTTGTAATTCAAAATAAATTCATATTTGATCATCTAGGCGGAACTTGATGTTATTATCATTAGTTTTCTTAAACATTTGGATAAAACCTATAGAAATAGGTTCTGAAATATAAATATTACCTGTATTAAAGAAGTGATCCTCAACATTTTTGGCACCAGGGACCAGTGCTCCTATGAGAATCTAATGCCTGATGATCTGAGGTGGAGCTAAAGTGGTGATGCTAGCGCTGAGGAGTGGCTGCAAATACAGATGAAGCTTTGCTCGCTGGCCCACAGCTTAACTCCTGCTGTGAAGCCTAGTTCCTAACAGGCCATGGACCGGACCGGTACCAGCCTGGGTACTGGTCTGCAGACTGGGGGTTGAGGACCCCTATATTAAAGCACATGCTTTCTAAGTCTCTTGATTTTTTATTTTGAGAGACATGCTGATGCACAAAGCAGGGATGGAAGATCCAGCATGGAAAAAGAAGCACCAGTCTGAAAATGTTAGTATGATTCCAACCATACGACATTCTGGAAAAGGAAAACTTACAGAGACAGTAAAATGATGAGTGGTTGCCAGGGAGGGATGCAGGGCTAGAGCAGGGGCTTTTTAGATTAGTAAAACAATTGTATGTATGGTAGATACATGATATTTTGAATTTTTCAACACCCATAGAACTGAAGTGTAAACTATAGACTTCAATCAATAATAATGTATCAATGCTGGTTTACCAGTTGTATCAAATACACCACACTAATGTAAGATGTTATTAATAGAAGAAATTGTGTGCAACAGGTAGAGAGGAGATGCAGTATATGGAACTCTCTGAACTTTCTGCTCAACTTTTCTGTAAACCTAAAGCTCCTCTGAAAAATAGTCAATTGGTTTTTAAAAGTAACATACATTCTTTTAAACTCAGTTGATGGAAACTGTTGAAGTAATCTTTAAGAAATAAATACCACAGATATTCCAATCAAAGACTTGTAAAGTTAAAAAAGATACCTAAAGAAAAATATCTATTCTAGCTTTAAATATTTCTAAGGAGAGACATTCTAGCAATTTTTTTTCCCTATTCTAGGATTTAATTACTTCCTGAGTCCACCAAACTACTGTATATTAATATATCTGTTGTCTCTGAAGTGAAGAGTGATCTGATCAATGGCCTTCTTAAATAACCTTTCTCAACTTAGAGTTTACTTATTAAGTAAGTTATTGCTTTGCTTTATTTTTCCTGATTCTGATTAAAGGGCTCCAACACCTTTAATTCTTTGTCATAAATGCAAGCTACAGTGAACCGATAGACAAAATAGGCAGCCGATAGACAAAATATTTAATTTATTGGAAGCCTATCATTTAAAATTTATATTTCTTATGTAGAAATTGTCAAATTCTAGAAAGTTAAAAACTATGGATTGCAGAACACATTTGAGTAAAGGAAAGTAACTTTTCGTTTAGACCCTTTCAATATTGTTTTACACTGTATAGTATTCATTTTTTAATGTAATAAGGGACACAATTTTTGACTATTCTAGAAATAATTTGACTAAACTTATATTCCAGACCTGATTTAATTCACTCCTTTGATAATATCAACATCTACAACTCTAATTTTTCAAATAAAGTCTTTTTATTGGAATAGTCAAATGTCAAAAACTCATTCTTCAGAAGAAGTAAAACCACAAATGATAGTTACAGTGGAAGTTGACAGCTGCTCAAGGGAAGATGTAATAGAGAAATCACATTGTATATACCTTATTTCTGTAATAAGTCTATACATAAATTAAAATTTTAATATTTGAACCTTTTTAATTGCCTTTTGCCAGTAAAATGGTAAATACCACTGAAGACATGATAATAAAATGCCTCAAAGAGTGTTTATACCCCCCCAAATTATAAAGGGCATAATTTCTATGAACATGTGCTCTTTCTGAGTTTAATAAATTATACTCATCATAACTTTGGGAAAATAAAATTAATTATATTTTCTTTTTATATGAAGAATTAAAACTTGGTCCAAGCATATTTCAAATCAATTTTGTATTATTAAATAGTGAAAATTAAGGGCTCTTTTATATCTTAGAAAATAATTTTTATATTAATTTATATTTCAGTTATTTGAAATTATAAATTTCTGTTTAAAATGATTCATGGGGTTGAGCTAAAGGTCTGAATATATTTCCTCTTCTTCCTTTGTTGTGCTTTAACTTTATATCTATCTCAATTTTTAGATGTTAATCATGAATATTATTTTTTCCTCTTCTTTACTAGAAGATAGCTGTTAATACAAGTTTACGAGATTATGGCTCTTTTACCTAACAAGTCAAAAACTAATAGCTTCATTATTCAGTCATAAATTTTCCTTTTATTATTTTTTTATCCTCTGTTGACAGTATGGTAATACTTCATGAGATTGACTAAAATATTTCACATTATTGTCTCTCTTTCATATGTGTGTATATATATTCTCATATATATATATACATATACATATATGTATATATATGTGTATATGTATATATAATACAATTTTTACTAAAACCCAAGCTTGGCCCCCACAACTAGATAACTACATGTTAAAATTGTCATTCCAATGTCATGGCTTCTTACTAATGTAGTTGCAAAATAGTACGGTATTAGTACAAAATAATATGGTATTAGTATAATCCTCTAAAAGACAATTCCTTAATTACATCAGAGAATGTATGGAGATTAGCTAGTTGAGGCAGGCTGGGTTCTCTGGGAAGTAATTGCTAAGGTGAAGTTAAGTGTGTGAAAGATTTATTGGGAAGCAATACCTGTGGAAGGAAGAAGGTGGAAGCAGGATTGAATAGGAGTGTTTGTCAGACATACTGCTGACCCAACAAAGTCTTTGCTAACCCAACATGGAGCAAAAGAACAAAGGTTGCCCATTAGAGGAGTCCTGTGTGGGAGAGAATGGCTATTCTATTTTCCACCACCTTCACAATTAGTGGTTGAAAGCCACTCTGAAACAGAGCTTTGCCTTGAAATCTGAAGTGGAGCTTGAATGAACTAACAGGTGGAGGCTGTCTTCTAATCACTCTCATCACAGTGGGCAGCAAGTTCTCTCTTGAAGGGGGATCTAAATGGCTCATCTCCATGTCTTCACAGTCCACTCTTTGGACCGTGTAACTTCACTTCACCACGCAGCTTCAGGGAACAACTCTTTCAAGCACTGGTGGGGCCGCTTCCTAAGGAGAGAAACTTGGAGGAGGGAGGTCAAAGGCCTCCCTGAAGTTGGTCTTGAGGCTGCAACTGGTACCACTGTCCACAATAAATATAACTTACCCTAAGGTATTGCCTCTCCTGGTCTTTGGATATAATCTCACAGTATGACCCAAATTCTCTCATTCCTTAAGATTCTGAGATCTTGGCAACCATATATTTTTCAGGCCAGAGTTGCTGTACTTGTTCATTCATAGTTGTAATTGTTTATTTAGTTCATCTGGTGTTGACTCTGAGAGATTACTTCAGCTAAACCTATACCAGGCAATTCTAATGTTTGAACAGGCTTTCATTTTGAAGGCTCTTTCCACATGTCCTTCACTGTAAAGCAGGTTCTATGGTTATTTATGGTCAAACATTCCATTTTGACCAGGACCCAGCAACATGCCAGTAGCTATTTTTTGAAACATGTGTAACTTTCTGCTAGAATGATATGGCCTTACTCCAGAAACCAAGAGGCCTGTGATTTTTCCACTGATGACTACCATAAAGTCCACATTGCATCTTTTCCCACCACTGAAATATCCAACACAATATGGTATGCTGGATCATCTCCATGGCAGACGTGCTTGCACTGTAGCATGAGCCTGGTGCCAAGACCTTTTTTGCTCCAGCTCTCATTTGAACTGGCAGCCTCCCATATCACCCTGTGTCTGGGCCAGAATAGCATTCCTAGATGTGAAATATGTTATTTGTGGAATTTAAGAGGCTTCTCTTGCATTAAGCTTCCTTTTTTTTTGGTAATAAGGGATAAAATATGCAAGAATTTGTCTTTTGCTTTGAAGGAGAAGTATTGGCATGCCCCTGGCCATTGGACCCCTTCATTTTTTTTTCATGAAATATCAGATTCCCAATTCTTCATGGGGTTTACTTCCCATCATTTGGAAGTAAACCTCTTTTAATTTAATTACTCAGTTCATCTGGTGTTGACTCTAAGAGGTTACTTCAGCTAAACCTAAGGGGGGCCTATGATAATACTTAAAATCTGCAAGTATCTATGTTAACTGAACCCTGTGTCCAATGATCCTTGAAATGCATGTGTATTCCTTTTAACCCAGTGTACAATAATTTAAGTAAGTAGTCATAGGTCCCTTTGATGAAGGACTAGGAGAGTCATTACAGTATTTATTGGCTATGGTATTTCAGGGTTCTTTTTCTAGAGATCAGGTCATCTGTTCAAGCTACAGTTTTTGGTCCATGTGTAAAAATCCCCTCAGATTTGGAAACTGAGTAAGACATGATAATTTTTACTGGAGTGAATACTTTCAACTTTGTACTTATCATCTACACATCTACATGCACTTGCACACACGCACACACAATTTAGTGGTACCTTTGTTAGCTGTCATTTTTTAACCCTTAGAGATGCTGTGGTCTTTGAAACATCTTCATGACTCTATGTGTCAGGGCTCCCTAGCCAAGGGGGACACTTCAAATTTGTCTGTTATGATAGTTATAGCCTCCTGGTTTCTGGTGATTCAACACTGCTACCTGCCTCCTATTCCTTTGGGGCCATATTATCGTTCCCATTGCTTTCAGCGAGTTGAGTTCTATGACAGCCTCTATACTATTAACCCTGACTTTCAGAGGAGAGCTAAAGTTCTTAATGATGCCTGCCGCTAAGCGTATTTCTCACTAGTGTATTTCTTACAGCCTTGCGTGAATGGTGTGTCTTTGAGGTCATGGAACATAAATCAGTGAACATTCTCATAATTCTCTGGATGATCTGACATAATCTTTAGGCCTCAGTTAATACAGCCATTCCAGTATGCCCATTTTCTTTGGCCTTTAATCCTTTTATTATCTGCTCTGGCAGTTTAGGCATTTTCAATCTCACTCAGTGTGGCCATTATGTTTTTTAAACTTCCAGATTCAGTCCTAGCAACACATTTGCACCATGTCCTGGAGTCTTGCCAAAATATGAAATACTATACACATAGTATTATCACATTCCTAGTTAGGGACTTACAAGAAAACATGCTATATTAATTTTCTATGGCTACTCTAATAATTTGCCACAAAATCTGTAGCTTAAAACAATATAAATTTATCATCATAAAGTTCTAGAGGTCAGAAATCTTATAATCAAAGTCTCGGCAGGGCTGGCTATATTCCTTCTGGTAACTCTAGGGGAAAATTTATTTCCTTGCCTTTTTTAGCTTCTAAGAGGCCACCTAAATGTCTTAACTCTTGGTTCCATCCGGTATTTTCAAAGCTGTCAGGTGAGTGTCTTCCAATCTCTCTTTCTCTCTGCTTCTGTAATTACCTTGCCTTTTGTAGCATTCGCCCTCTTGCCTTCCTCTTATAAGGACCCTTGTGATTACATTGGTTCTACTCATATAATATAGGATAATCTCCCCATATTAAGGCCCTTTTCATATGCAACAAAAAACATTCTGAGATATTAACTGAGATATATTTCTCTAACCTTTTTTATGTCGATTATCTTTCAGGTCCCTGTAGGGAACTCCTACACCCTCTTATGGGTAAGTTCAGAAAACATAATTTAGGTGTTGAAACTTTAAATTTCAGTTCCAATGCATATTCTTGAAATCATAGCAGAAAAAGCTGTTACTGAAGTGTTTGAGGGAAAAAAAGGCTTGTTTAGTTTTTTTCTTTCTTGTTGTTGTTTTTAATTATAATATTTTAAGGGTTGATTTCAAAGATCAGAAGAGACATATAAGTATCTCATCACAGATCCATGCACAATAGATTTCAATATCCAAGAACAAGCGGGAATTTCACAAAGCCACAGTAAATGAGATCTGGAAACTGGGCCAAATACATGTTCCTGATGCCAGAGCCACATATCAGGTCTCAGGGTCATAGATCCTTTCCAGAAAAGATGGAAAGAAAAGAGGAAGACAGGAAGGTTTCTGAATTGATGGAGTTTCTATGCTATAGGAAAGTAACAGTTTATCTTTGTTAATATAACATAAATTATATAAATAATTATTTGATAAATAATAGCAATAAGCAAAATTGGAAGACTGAGAGCTAGGCCCCATTATAAAATTTTATAGAAATTTAATTGTTTTGCTGAGTTGAGTTTTAGTTGCCATGGAACATTTTATTTAAGTCACTGATGAATTCTATGAAACAAATGTGATTTTTATTTCAACTCTTATTTCCGTTGAAACAGAGTTAATGCAGCTAGTGAATAATATTGGGAAATATTTCACCATGGGTCTTCTGAATTTCTGCACTTTTTGTGGAAAGACATTGATAGTTTTTGTCTCAGACTATTTGTCTAAAGATGTTGATATAACAAACAGCCTTGGAAGATAGAAATAGTGCCTTCTTCCCGATCAGAAGGCAGATTTGTTTTCAGGTTAGGAAAATAAAAATAATGTCTCCTTACAGGGCAAATGTAGGGCAGGTTTGACAACAACCACTCATAAGATATGAGTTTGCTAAGTTCTAAATTTCTCACTGTGACACAAACTTGTCCTCTCATGCATCTATGGGACTTGGGGTCAAGAGGAACTGATATGAACATGAAATTCACTATGCTTAACCTGCTGCACCTTGCATAACAAATATTCTGTCTCTGAATCAAGAGTTTTCATATCTTCTACCAGAGTCTATTACACTGTGACTGGCAAATTTGTTAACTTACAAGAAGGGTAAAATTTCACACCCTCCACAGTTCTTGAAAATGGTAGAAGCAATGTTAGAATTTGAGCCATCTAGATCCCTGATTGGAAACCAATAATTTGAATACCATACAATGTCTACTGAGGGAGCCAGCTAAAAAGAAACTAGAATAAATATATTGAGTAAACTTGCCAGTTTCCTTAGTAAGATCAAATTTGGTCTTCCCAGGTTGGCAATAGGATAATTTCTATATTTCATAAGCCACATTATCAATATCGTTGTTTTCCAAGGGATAATTGGCAAAATACTGCTCCAGAAGAATGGCCCTCAGTAAATCCTGGCCAAGTAAATTATGGGGAAAAAGCAGCCTTGGTACAATTATCCTTCTTGGAAATTTCCAATGTATTAATCTCTTAAAAATTCTATAATAAAGAAAAGTATTTTATTTATTTTACCCCAAATATCCCAGACTAATTAATAACAAAAGTTCTACTAGTATCCTATGGATCTAGTGTTCCATTGAACATATTTGGAGAATCACTGATTGAGATGGATGCATCATCTGGGTCTATGCTCATCTTGTTATCACAAAGCTTTGAATAACTCTGGTTAAAATGGTTATACCCGTACTAATAGAGATAAGGAAAGATTTCTGAGTCTACACTTGGGCTATAGCAATTATTCTGGATGTTGGATTTATAATGAAATCATCTAAGTGATGCTAAAAAGTTGATAATTTTAAAACTCCCTGGGCTAATCTAATGTTCAGTCAGAGTTAAGTATAATTTTGATAGAGAAGTAAAGCTGGAATTCACTCCTGGGGAAATCATAAGAGACAGAAATCTAGAGTCTATGTTATTCTGTCAATATGTTAGTGACTAACTACAAGTCACTGTAAAAATTTTAGTTTAAATTAAAGAAATTAAATACAATTTAAAAAATTATCTCTGTCATACTGGCCACATTTTACATACTCAATAGCCACAATGGAACTAGAGGCTACATTCTTGAACAGCACATATATATCATGTTTCTATCATCACAAAGAATTTTCTTGCACGGTGCTGGTATGTAAAGTCCAGAGGTCTCTCCCTGCATGGCTATAGACAAATTTAGATCTTCTAGGCTTGATTTTATTAAAGTAGCCAGAGGTCTTCACTAAGGGGGACAAAGGGGATGTGAATGAAAATCTGTGTGGAATGTGTATGATATATATTTGTGTTGGTGTGTGGAGGTACACACGTGTGCATGTATGTGTTTTGAGAATAATGGTGATAATCTCACTCCTTTGGCCCTATGAAATGTACTGTTCTCTAAAACTTTGAAATATTACTATTATAGAGTTGATGTAAGAAAAAATACAATGAAAGACTTATCCTTAGAACCTCAACTATAGGAATTTTTCCAATTAATTGGTGCTTATTGTCTTAATATTACTTCCCCAAAGGACTTTCTCTAATGTTATTACTGTTAATTTTCTTCCTTAAGTTGCCTGATTTCTCTGACTCATTTCTTGGAATGACCCCATAGCCAGGGAAGAAATTATGACCAATAGTTTTATCAACTATTAACAACAAAATCTGAAACTATAATTTAGATTTTTCTTTAATATACTCTCTATGAAAAGATAGGAAAACAGCTCAGGGAACATATCAACACAGGCAAAAATAAGTTACTTGAAGTCATAAAAATACCTCATTGCTTTTTTTCCATAAGAAAAAATTTGTTTAACTTTTTACAATAGTGTTTTTAATATTTATCTATTCAGTGACAACTGTGGAGATAAAAGGGTGTCCTCTCCAAAATGTTATAGTTATCAAGCATGTTTCATTTAATAAATGACAAAGTGTAGGAAAAAATTATTTCTTTATGAATACTCATGTCATTTTTAAAAATAGCATTTAGCTATAGGGAAGGGTAGTTTACTATATCTTTACTCTGGGGAACTTGAGAAAGGAAAATCCAAGAAAATAATTTTCTGGCTCTAATCTAGGTTTATTAACTACGACATTAATCAAATAAGAAAATATAAACACTTGTTGGTTATTTATGTAAGGACCATTCTTAACACTCTAATACTCTATTTATGTTGCTATCATTTTATGGAACTAAAAAAACAAAAAGACTAAATGCTCTATTTTTTTCTCATATTTTATGCTTGATCTGCTTTTATTCATAGCAATTTTGTAAGCTATATGAGATTAAGGAACAATATTGATTAAATACAATAATTGTCTCAACTACAAAAAATGTCTTGAAACAAGACCTTTTTGAGCAGTTAAATAGAGTGTATTAAAAGATAATAAGAGAGTATTATGATCATCTCTATTCTCACAAATATGATAACCTGAATGAAATTGACCAATTCCTTGAAAGACAGTTTGCCAAAACACACACGAGAAGACATAGACAATCTGAATAGGCCTATTTCTATCAATTAAATTGAATTAATAATTAATAACCTTCCAAAACAGTAAGCACCAAACCCAGATGGGTTCATTGTGACTCCTATCAAATATTTAAGGGATAAATTATACTAATTCTCTGCAATCTCAGCAGAGGGAGTACTCTTCATCTCATTTATGAAATCAGCATTATCATAATACCCAAAACAATGACATTACAAGAAAATACAGATCAATATTTCTCATAAACATATATAAAAAATTATACTCCATGACCAAGTGGGATTTATCTCAGGGATAAGATGACTCAAGATGTCAGTTTTTCTCAGCTAAATCTCTAGATTCAGTGCAATTCTAATCAACATTTCATAGAGCTATTTTGTGGATACTAATAAACCAATTTTAAGAGAGAAGCAAAAAACAGAATAGCCAACACAATATTGAAGAACAAAATCGGAGGACTGAGACGACTCAATTTCAAGATTTAACATAACGCCAGCAATCAAAACAATGTGGTTGGTATTGGTGAAAGAATAGATAGTCAATCAATCTTTGACAAAGGAGCAAAGGTAATACAATGGAACAAAGGTAGTCTTTTCAGCAAATAGTGCTGAACAACTGGACGTTCAGATGCCAAACAATGAATGTGGACACAGACTTTACACTCTTCACAAAAATTAACCCAAAATGTATTATAGACCTAAATGTAAAACTATAAAGCTCCTAGAACATAAATAGGAAAAAATTCTAGATGACCTTGGGTATGGTGATACCTTTTTAGATACAACATCAAAGGCACAATCTATGAAAGAAATAATTGATAAGCTGAACTTCATTAAAATTTAAAACTTCTCTCTGCAAAAGATATTGTCAAGGGAATGAACAAATAAGCCAAAGTTGGGAGAAAATATTTTCAAGACGCATCTGATAAAGAACTGTTATGCAAAAATATACAAAGAACTCTTAAAACTCAACTGTAAGAAAAGAAACAACAGAATTCATGACCTAAGATCTGAACATATAACTCATCAAAGAAGGTATTACAGATGATAAATAAGCATATCAAAAGATGTCCAATGTCATACATCATCAGGAGGATAGCAAACTAAAACACCAATGAGATACCAAGACACACCTATTAGAATAACCAAAATTCAAAATACTAGCAAGACGAAATGCTGGCAAAGATTCAGAGCAACTCCCATTCATTGCTGTCGGGAATGCAAAATGACACAGTCACTTTGGAAGACAGATTGACTGTTTCTTATAAAACTAAATACACTTTTACCATACAGGGCAGAAATTGTGCTCCTTAATATTTACCCGAAGAAATTGAAAACTTATGTCCACACAAAACTCTACACAGAGATGTTTATAGTAGCTTTTTAAATAATTGTCCAAACTGGGAAACAAGAAAGATGTCTTTTAGTACATGAATAAATAAACTGTGGTATATCCCGACAATGGAATATTGTTGAGTGCTAAAATAAATGTGTCTCAAGTATCAAAAGACATGGAGGATTCTTAAATACATATTACTAAGTAAAAAAAGCCGGTCTGAAAAGGGTACATACTGTAGGACATTCTGGAAAAGACAAATTTATGGAGACATTAAAAGAATCAGTGGTTTTCAAGGTTTGGGGAGAAGGAGATATGAATAAATAGGGTGCAGAAGATATTTAGAGTAGTGAAACAATTATGTATGACACTAAAATGGTATATACATGTTGTTATACATTTGCCTAAAACCATAGAATGTACAAAATCAAGATTGAACCCTAATGTAAACTAGGGGCTTTGGGTGATAATTATGTGTCAATATAAGTTTATCACTTGTAACAAATGTATCACTTCTAGTGTGGGGGTTTGATGGTGAGGAGACTGTGCGTTTGTGGGGGAAGGAGGTATATGGAAACCTTCCACTTAATTGTGCTGTGAACCCCAACCTGCTGTAAAAAATGTCTATTAAAAAATATTTTCACATAACTTTTTGTTTTCATTCTCAATAGAATCACATAAATTCAGTAAGTTAGGAGATCGTTATATATATATAAATTATATATATAATTAAATATATTTATATTAATTCATAGAATATATACTTATATATAAATTAAAATTTTATATAATTTTTTAAAATATCTGGCAGACAAAACAGTATGGATTTATTAAGTATTAAATGAAAGCATTTTATTCGAAGTACATATAAAATTCTACATTTAAAAGTATGTAGAAATACAAAATAGAAAATAACAATAGACTGGCATGAGATAAAACCACAGATTTGTCATGAAAAATTGACAATATACTTTATTTTAGTTCCATTATATTAATGTTAGAATATAGTAAACAACATCCCAAACTTATTAATTTTTTAGGAGTTGCCAGATAAAAAGGAGCACAGCCTGAAACAGATGCAGTTCAATTAAACATGTCTCTCAGAAGTGCACTTGTAGATACAATTTCCCAGTAAAACATCATTGAAAAGTAACCATTTAGTGATAGGAATTATTTTATTATATATTAAATGATGCTTCATTCTAAGCCCAGCTCACAGTAGTAATAACAGGTAAAGGTTACATTTGAAAGTAAATGGATAGAGCACACATAATACAAAACAATCTATCTGGTCCAGGCTATGTTTTTTTCTGGAAAGGAGGTGAACTTTGCTAATCTATGTTCATGCAAATATGCACTTAAAATCCCCACTAGCTCAGTTTATTGATATTGCCTATTGTAAATATTTCTGCTCTTTGTAATATATTGATCATTCCCACCAAAGAAAGTGGAAATATATAAGTACGAAAGATTTTCTGTCTCTGTTCTGTTTTTCTTATTCCAGGGAATGCATTTTCAAGGGTTACATTTCCTTGCTAGCTAATGTGTAACTGCAGGCATTTTGTAAGTAATCTAGCCCCTTCTCTAGTCCTCTGCTGCCTTAAACGCTATAGCCCCCTCTCGTTCAGCCTCATACTTCAGCTGACCAGTATCTTCTCCAAGTCTTCCTCTACCCCTACCTTCTTAAATAGTCCTATCATTTCTTAGGTTCTTCTTTGTCCACCTAGGTTACCACCCCCACTAAACCCCAGTCTTCATTTTTCATAAACAGAACATTCAAAAGGATGCTTGTCTGTGATTTTGCTCCTGTATCAACATTAAGGCTACACACTGAGTATGATATAATGAACTCAAAGTGAATTTATTTATTGTTCTTTCAAAAAGGTCTGTTGCTAACAGGTCTCTGGGTATGCATACAAAATTCACACAGCTGTAAAAGGAAAGAAACAAATGCCAGGCACATAGCATCAAGCTGAGAAACCAAATGTTAAGCAGGGGTAACGAAGGAGTTCAGCTTGGCGGTTAGCAGTGAGACCCAGCACTGACTACAATTTGGAATATCGAACATTCTAATGAGTATGGAACATTAGAGGATTCCTAGGTAATAAAGAAGGTTGGCATCAATGCCCACATTGCAGCCACATTATAGCCAATGGTTTAAAGATGAAAGAGGGAAAAAGGCAGTTTGTAGTCTCCATCAAAGAAAGGAATGGAATGGAAATATTTTAGTTCTTTCCATCCAAGGCAAATGAATTAATAATATAATTAATAATAATGTGCAAAATATAGTAAATGCACCAGTTAGTCTAGAAAAAAGAATGCTATGCACCAAAATGTTACTGACCTTTGGTCACCAGATATTCTGTAAAATGTTTCAGTGAAGTTTTATTACAGGATTAAAGGGATTGTGCATATTGATCTGAGTAAACTCTTGGACATTTTCTGACGCAGTGGGAACTGTTGTTTCTAAGGAATGTTTGGTGACCTACATGCAGCATGGGGCAATTTACCTCTAGCTTAAAAACTGGAGGTCCAGCCCTGGGAAAAACCACCCTCCGGGGCAGCTGTTGTGCATCCTGTGACATCAAAAATGACAGATTATGTACTGGTTCCTTTTTCTTTTCACTAATATGAAGCTCATGGGGAAAAGTGAGGAAAAGGGTAAGGATCAGAATTCTTGGCTGTTTTATGTTTCTTGAGCCTCTGCCACAGCTGCTCTTAGTCCAGGTGAAAGAGTTTGGAAATGAACTTTCCATTTTCCCACCTGTCATTTCTTCCTGTTCACAATATGGGCTCTCAAACCTATTTCCATGTCTCCAAGTATTATAGTAAGTATTGTGATCATTTGGCATTTGAAATCGGTATTCCTGAATTAGAGTTCAAGCACCTGTATGTCTCTCAGCAATTTTATTTGTAGGTGACAGAAAGAAATTATTTTATTAATAATAGTGGATATTTAGTGACAAAATAATGGGCTAGGCTAATAACATATTTTTATCTATTGATCTCCAGAAAAAGGTATGTTTTAATAAATTATTACTGTATTATTTCATTATTATTTGCCTTCTCTACATTCAGTATTATCCTAAATTAAGAGTCTTTGGGAAACAGGGTAAGAAATAATATTCCTTGGCTAATTCTCATGGTAGCTGACAATTAATAAATATTCAAATTGATTCATCCTAAATATCTGATGTCTTTACAACAAAACATCTTAAACTCAACTGAGTTAATTTTCTTAAGACACAATTGTTTAAAAACAGCTAATCCCCTGTAGCTTTTCAAGGTGAACAGGCCTAAAAGTCATTCAACAAACATTTGTAGAGTTCTTCTTAAACTTAATTCAATGATAAGCATTATGATATTCAAAGATGAAAGAGAAAGTGATGGATTCTGCCTTCAAATAAAATGCAATATTCAGTGTAAATAGTGTAGAATGAGACAGACAGCATAGTTGAAGCATAAACAAATTGGTCAGGAAAACTAGAGGACGAAATGATCAACGAGAAGAGAAAGCTTATTTGAATAAATGCTAATTGATCTGGACTTCAAACAATGGATTAAATTTAGATAAACAAAGAAGAGGAGAATTCACTATAGACACACGTTTATATGGAGATAAGAAAGTAGTAGTCCCTTATGCACAAAACCAAGATCAAAACTAGCAATATGGTAAACAGGGTTTTGCTTCCAGTGTTAAGGGTCTATCATGGATTAGATATTCCCTGATTCTCTTCTCAACTTTGTTTTTCACCATAGCACATTTTATAGTCAAATATACTTGATAACTTAAATATTCTTATGCACTGTCTCACTCTCAGTGACAGGTTTGCTAGCACATGTGCAAACACGCATGCTTACTATTCTTGCTTGAGTTATAGCTAAACTGCATTTTTCATTCTCCCTTGTTACTTAGGTGTGTCCATGTGAATAAGTTCTAGTTATGGCCAACTTGAGGTGTGCAGAGAACCAGGGGAGTATTTTTTATGGGGCCCTCATTTACTTAAATTATTTGATTAAAAATGTATTACAGAATTCATGGGCCCATGTGAGACATAGTGATATATTAATGAAAATTTAAAATGGCTGAGATGAGCTATCTCTGTATTGGTTTACTGCCCAATAAATGCATGTGGATATTCTCTACAGCATCCAGACATCATCTCTTCCTGTTAAGATTAAGAAATCTCTCTAAGTTCTTTATCTTCAAATGTGACATTCCTGGTTAATTTCTTATCTCTCATTGTGAGAGATAAGTAGCAACACTGTTATAACTAACAATACCATGGCTTTTTGGAAACCATTTATATATAAACCCACCTCTGTAGATCCTAATACCATTTATTTAATGCTGATTGCATCATTACTCAAGACACTACATTATCCATCATTCTGTCTGAGATTACCAGCTTTCAATGACTTTCTCAGAGAATCTTATTGTGCTTCGCTGGTGATGACCACAAGTGCAGGCATTATGCAGAGAATGCAGAAGAGTGTGAAAGATGATTCATCATCTGATCACCTTAAAGCTACCATTTAGAAATCATAATAGTACATCTTCCAATCATATCTTCTCTTGAACTCTTTGAGCCATAACCATGATATTCTTGAAATGTGACCTCTTTCAATGTCGAATACATCACTGCCTTCCACACACTCCTATCAGTGGAGAGGATAGATAGCGGGACTATGGGTGAACTGAAAATAGCAGTTACATCTATATAAGAAATGTCCATCTGTCCTCTGTCTTGGCTTGAGACTGACTTGGATGAGCACAGTGCCACCACATTTATTGGAGTCAAGAAGACAACAATCAGAGGAAACTTTGTCACTGAAGAGCAATAATCTCAAAATCCTTTGAAAGAAAGATATAGCCACTCTTGGAGGATGTCCTGACATGTGGTACTAGGTGCCAGCAGGAGGTGGCTCACAGAATCAAAGACACCTATGGATACGGCAGGCCAGAGTTGGCACCATAGTTAGAATGTACACCAGTGAGAGCTGATGGTGAGAAATAGCTGATGCATGGACCTACACTTGTGGCTCAAGCCAAGCGGTAGTGTTAGTTGTAAGTAGCTTAGATCTCTAAACTCAGCATATATTCAACGTGAATGAGAGTCACTCTACATCAGCATGCCAACCAATCCAAGTACCCTAACCTCAGGCAAACCTGCAAAAAAATACCATACCAGCTAGTGAGAATAATTTGCTCATCAGGCCACCTTCCAGGAACCAAAGCCTGAGCAAGGGATCTTAGGATGACCTCACAGGCTTAAGTTCTGGAGCTCTTTTTGCAGTACCTAGTCAACTTCACTCATGAGGTAGAGGGTACAGCATAACACAAGGTAAGAAATGAGAATAAGAGTCCACATAAGACCTAGTCTGGGATGCAGGTACCCTACTTGGAAAGTACTCCTGGCCAGCACCTGTTATCTGGAGGACTAAAAATATTCAAATAAAACACCCTAAAACATGGGACCCCTGAGGTGCAGGGCCTGAAACAGAGTCCTTACATGCCCATGTCTAAGGGTAGTTCTAGACAATGAAATATAAGCAGAAGTGAATAGCACTATTTCCAGCCTTAGGAAAAAATGCATACATGGATTGCATACGTACTCCTTAATTTAATTTAATTAATTAAATTAAATTAAATTAAATTTTTATTTATTTTTCCTTCTGTCTACTGGATATTGTATTTCATTACTATCTCAAAGCCACAAGTTGAATGCATATGTGGGATAAAGCAGTCTCTCCCCTCCCCTGACCTAAAGGAACAGTTTTGGCTATTATTCTGTATGAGAAATAACTTTCTATTTTATTTGAGCCATTATATATTTTGAGATTTATTTATTTTAGTGATTGCCTACTTTAGCAAGTATAGTGTCTCACTAAAATACAAACTCAACAAGGGTTGAGAGTTTTGCTTGCTTTATATCCTGTTTTATTTCTAGTGTCTAGAAAAATGTCTGAAATGATAGCGATCTATTGTGATCTACAGTGATTGATGTTAAGCACGATCTTCAACACAGGATTCACTTGAGAAAATAACTTAAATATTTAGTGAAACCTAGTTTTAGGAGCTTTCTGACAGGAATGGGGGTCACAAGGTGGGACAGGAGGAAGTTACAACTTATTGTACACAGGCCTACTTTGTTTTACTGCACTGCACTTTACTGTGGTTCACAGATGTATTTTTTTGCAGATTGAAGGCAAGGGCCTCTACCAGCAAAAAGATTACGACTTGCTTTATTGTGACACTCACTTTATTGTGGTGGCCTGGAACTGAACCTGCAATATCTTGGAGGTATACTTGTATTTCGATGTTTAGTGTTTATTCCAAAGACATCAATTCAGAAGCTTTGGACCACAAATGAGTTTCAGAGCCAGAACAAAGCTGAGGAGTATATTAATATGCCTCATTCCAAGTCATAAGAACTGTGATGGACTGAACCGGCAGGTGAAAGACCTCAATACTTAAATTTGAGGGGAATGAATAGTGAAGAGCTGGTGCTGGCAGCTTATGCATGTTGTAGCACAACCTAAAGGACCTGAGTCCTTCCTAGGAATTGCATACATTTCCAGAATGCATGGGTCTTATTATATGAGGAATCTAAAATTATAGGTAAGGGTAACTACAATGGATTATAGTTGTGGGCAAGCTGTGAAGACCATAATTGCTAATAAGTAAGTAATGTTAACGAAAATGAGCATTAGCACACTCATGGCAGAGCTGGTAGAATAGCTCTACAGAAGCAGCATTTGAAGTGGCACAAACTCATTATCCAAGACTTAATTTTATCTTTAAATTCAAATCAAATCAATAAATATAATTGAAAGGTATAGAGATGTTTAGAAGCACAGAAGTTGTCATCTAATTGTGATAGGCCAACACAGACTAACTGTATTAAAACCTTAAGACAAAAACAAGTAAAAATTGAGAAGTAGAAATAATTAGGTAACCCAGATTTTTGATCTAATAGGTCTGGGTAAAGGTTGATCTCACCTTGTTCTATCTCTATTCTGTCCTCTACATGGCCTAACCTTGTTAATCAGCCCTCTGGGCTCAACAGGAGCCAGTATGTACAACAACTGAACCCAGAGCAGCCTGCTGTATCTCATTCCTAATCAAGCAATATAGGTTGTGATAAAAAAGATTCCAATTTTTCTTAATAATTCCACATGTATAATTAATTTCAAATCTAAAAGAGTAAAGTTAGCTGTTAGTTGTGGCACAGCTTGGGAGTTTAAATTCTGAATCCAGGTGCCTGGATTTAAATTTCAACTTTACTACCTACAGGTGTATATCTTTGGGTAAATTGCTTAATCTTACTATGCCTCAGTTTCCTAATATTTAAAACTGAGGTAGAAACAGTATGTACTTTATGGAGACTAAATGAATGAATATTTAGAAAGTTCCTGGCCCAAAGCGTATATTCTATAAGGATTCTATAAAATACAATAATTGTGTTTAAATTTATTTATAAGTCCATTAGATGATTCATTTAATTTATGTGTATACGTGTGTGCTTTCAGACCACTTTTATTTATTATCTTATGGTTAACTAAATATACACCTGAGAAAAAGAAAATCTCCGTTGACAACTGGGAACTGACCTGGCACCTAAAGCTGACAAGTTGTGATGTTGTTCAATCCTATTGGACATAAAGGGTCTAACAGAACCCTCAACCTCAGACAAGATGACATTGATGTTCATAAAATAAGACAAAAAACATGACTTCATGATTTTGTTTAAGCACCCCACACACACAATATCCTCCCCCCCCATGTAGCATGAGTGACCACTGCTTTTTCACACATTACGTTTTTAGCCTTACTCCAGCCTTCCCTCCTTCTCATTAAGATTTATTAAGCTATGCAATTATAGAATTGTCCTTACTTCCTGATATCACCCACTCCAAAGTGAACTTCTGCTTCTTCTAACCTTCTCCTAAATTACCTAACCAAAGCACAAAAACCTGTAATAAGCTCGCTCTAAAACCCTCTTACTGAGACTTTCTGGTTCCCCATGGTATGTGATCTGTCTCAGGGGCAATTTAACCACAGGTATATTCTTGGTGATCTTTGGCTGGTGGGCATTGACACACTGCATATACTATGTAGATATTTTTATTCATTTAGAATACCCATGTTCTTAATATTGATACAATGCTGTCTTGGCTTTTGGGGGCCTTTGAGAAGTGCTAAATCTATAATCACTTCAATTTTTACAAACATCTCAAATGGTAAAATATATAGACCAAAAAAGCTCTATAGATGAATCCAATTACCTAAGCTAACAGAGATTTTTATGCACTTTTTGCATGTAATATTGTTAGTCATGTTATGTTTCTGTTCCAAATAAGAGAGATTATTCATTTTTTAATTTGGTGGGGGCTGGTTTTTCTGAGGTGTTTGTTCCCCTTTTGTTTCTTCAGATTTATGAGCCTGGCAAGCTTTTCTGTCTGTTGCTGAAAAGACTATTGTCCCATGTAAACACAGCCCCAACCAATAATTTATTTCATACCTTCAAGAACATTTTTTTCATTCTAAAAACAGGAATTTTTCATTTCAGTCATCCATTCCAATCTCAGTTGTGATTTTATAATGTCAGTATTCATTTTCAATAAAAAGAAGAAAAAAGTTATAAAGAGAGCTTTGACATAGATGAATGGAATAGTGAAATGATTCTGGATTTTATGTTACCATCATGACAATGTGGGTCAAGGATAAACTCTTAATATTTAAATACTTCCTTATCCTCTTTGTTTTCTATTTCTTTCATCTTTACTTCAAATGTTATGAAAACAAATATATTCAAGTTTTAACAATAACATATTGGAATGGGAGGTAATGATTCCATTAATTCAAAGAACAGTATATTTCATTTTAGCTCAAAAGAATAACCCTTTGCCTTGACATGGCCGGATGGTTATCTGTGTTAACTTGTCTAGAGGTGCATCTTTATTGGCAGAATTATATTATTATTTCTCCACTTTACCCTTATGACCTGGATAATTGTGCCTTAGAATTTATAAGGTTTTATTACCTATTAGCCTATGCCTTTTTACCCATTACAAAATTTTCTGATCTTGTCACATTATATACACATAATTACATATATTGTTACATTATTATAGCATAGGGCTAGATGTGACACTGGGAATTTCTATTGCTTATTCTCAGGTACAGAACAAACTTAGCTGCAACTATCCTTTAAAATAGTCTTTTCTTAAAATTCCCCAAAGAAGAAGATGATCTTTCAACTTCTCATTTTAAAAAGAAACCTGACTTTTAAAGAAATGACCAGAGAGAACTTGACCATAACCCATAAAAACTTGACAAAGGTACACATTTATCATTTGCTTTTGAAGGTCTCATACTAAACCTTGTGATAATGACATTTCACTGAGTCAGTGGATATTATGTTTTGTTTTTTTTTTCTCTGTGTCTACTTTAACATCTACTACACTGGGATTAAATGCCTGGATTGTTCAGCAG
>NW_006494613.1:16446051-16494657 GCF_000325575.1 Pteropus alecto
TATTCCCAAATCATTCTTTTTTTCAACTTTTATGAAAACCAGCTGCAGGTCTCATATGAGGACAAAAATTAACAAAGGTTTGGGAGGATTTGTATTCACATTTCATTAGCTAAGAGATGACAGTTGACTAGATTATGTAATCAAAATTGTTCAGAAATAGTTTTGCCAATGTTTGTAAAACGTGATATATTACTCATCAAGAATTCTTTATTAGAGATGATGAGAAAATCACTCAGTCTCTCTGCTTGTATTTTCTTTCTCAAAATTGACAATATTTGCATCTTTAAGTATATATAAAACCTGTGTTGACATTCGGCTATACACTCCAATTCTATACACTTTTAGGGAATAATTAAATATTTTAGAATATAAAAGACTGTCAGCATGTGGAAAACAGGGAATATCTTATACTGTAACATTTTCAAAAAGCCAAAGTGGTACTTTCCCAAACATTACAGCATAAAGCACATTGCATCACTGGCTTTTATAAATTAAAATATATTTTCATAGTCATTTATTAGTAAGAAGTCATTTTTGTATTTGGCATTTAATACACTTTTTTTTCTGATTTCTTGTGCTGTATTATATACATCTCATTTTATTTTGGCATAAGACTATAATGCAACTTCTCATACACCTTTGGCTAAAGACAAATGTTCCTTTTCTTAGAAACTTGTCCTCTGGGAACTTGGAGTCTTGGTAACCATGTGTCTATTTATAGTGATAAAAATTTACACTTAATGCTTAGATATGTGGTATGAATAATAAGGAGGCATAGTTAGAATTTTAAAAATAAGATTGTTCCTAAAAATCTCAGGTTTATGGTTGCTTTAAATGAGAAGATGTAAAGATCATCTAGGTAAATTAAATCATGCAGTTATGTGGATACATGGCATGTGTTACATTGTCATTATTCTCATATTTAGATTATTTCATCGAATATTTCCTGAAGTCATCTATGGACTTTTAGAATTGAGAGGAATATTAGAGATCACTGGTTGAAGATAAGACTCATTGGAAGCTTTGCAGCTTCCACCCAGGTCCCTTAGAAAGCTTGTTATAGGTCAAGTTGATTATCGTGAAAATCTATCATTTACCAAGTAACGAGGAAGCTCACATGGAGGAGCTGAGTGAAAAGACCAGAAAAAAAGACCAGAGAAAAAGAAGCCCAGTCAACCATCAGATTTTATATGCATTCTAGACGGTACTAAACAAATGAGTGAAGTGGCTCTTTTGAATATTCCAGTCCCAACAATGATGATACGGAGAGTTGTGGAATACAGGTGGCAACCAGAACTAAGGTCTAAACATATTATCTAGTTCAACCATACCAGCCATATCCAGCCATTTGAACTACTTCACCTGGGTCCCAATTATCATGATGTGAAGACAAGCTATCCCCACTGAGCCGTGCCCGTACTCCTGAATCATAAGTTAGTGGACACAATAAAATGGTTGTTTTATGCCATTAAGTATTGGGGTGGCTTGTTTTTCAGCAATAGATTGACAAAAAAATTATTCAGTTCCAAAACTTTAAAAATTATTCAGTTCCAAAATTATTCAGGTTCTGCTTTAACAGGCACTGAGAACATGTGACACTTGCTTTAGGCCCAGGTAGAAAATATAAGGATAAAAAGGGGAAGAATAATGACAACGTGCATGAGCAGAAACAGCCCTTTGTGTCCTACATTAACTTTAAAAACATAATGATTGTTTCTTTTTAAATCTTATGGAAATTTCCTTATGACCAACCTTTCGTGGAATGACACAGGAAAACGAATTCTGGAAAATGTTATTTCAACTTAATTAAACTGATTTAAAATTATCACACGCCAATGGACATGCTTCTTGAAATATGGCCACACCCATGAAAAGTGTCTTATAATCATTTTAAAACTATATTACAGTCCTGCTTTCTGGCCTACTTGTTTCTACTGTTCTTCTACTCTAGACCATCTCTAGAATGGCCAGCATTAGCTTTCAAAATAATTAAATCAGTTTGAGTTCTTCTAAATAAAAGTTCTTTGATTCTTTCATTAAATACTCTGAGGGTTAAAATCCGTAGTCATCATTACATATGAGTATATTCATGATTTGGCTCTAAGCACCATGTATACTAATACAGTGACCCAGGCTTCATATACTTCTTGGAAATTTATATTCCCAGGGTTTTTTGAACAAGCTATGCACTTTCATGCTCTTATAGTATTTCCCTTGCCAATTCCTCCTCATTTTTTTAGATCGTTTGAAACTCAAATGTCACCTTCATTTTTCCTAACCAACATTGTTGCATTCCTCACCAGCAAATAAAAATCATTCCTGTAATGGAAATCTCGATGTACTGGTTCTTGTTTCATTATAGTGGTTGTAACATACTTTTTGGACACTCTGTCTTTGGTCCCCAGAAGACTTTGACATCTTTAAAAGCCTGTACTTTTTGTCTTATTCATTTATATCAGAGGTCTCCAAGCCCTAGGCCACAGACCGGTGTTGGTCTGTGGCCTGTTAAGAACCAGGCCACACAGCAGGAGGTGAGTGGTGGGCAAGCGAGTGAGTGAAGCTTCATCTGTACTTGCAGCTGCTCCTCAGCACTAGCATCACCACGTTAGCTCCACCTCAAATCCTCAGGAATTAGATTCTCATAGTAGCACCTGTCCCTGGTGCCAAAAAGGTTGAGGACAGCTGATTTATGTATCCTTGGCATTTACAAAGTTTCTGATAGTTACTAAGAGCTTAATGTGTATTTAGTAAAAAATGACTAAATTCCTATAGGCAATGAAAACTAGTTTAAAAAACTTGATAGAGTTTTTTGGTAACTTTTGTAGAATCGTTACATATTTTTAAATACCCTTACAGATGTTCAACAATTTAAGGCACCAATTATCTATAAAACATTTTGTTGGAAGAATAAAAAGCAAACTTTATGTAGAATATAGTCTCTGACCTGTAGAAATATAAAAACCTCAGCATTGAACATTATACATTTAAAATTTTATTCTATAATTCTATTTTGTTTATTTGTTTTATTTTTTTTCCCAACAATCAGTCTATCCATCTTGATTACTTGAAAATAACCAGTTAGTCATTTAATTCTTTTAATATTCTTGAGGCTTAATCCTTGAAATCTTATAAAAATTTTCCATACTCTTTATATTATCAGTTATAGTTTGGAATTCTCAGCAACTGTAATTCTTACTCTTTTTATTTTTTAACAGCTTTGCAGAAAACACCACAAATCATCATATTAAAAAAAAATCTTATATCTCCTTTCCCAAATATGAACCCTACCTATCAAGGAATGTTACCAGTATTCGATAGCACATATCTTTATTTTAGGCTTTAGTTCCTTATGACTTTATGGAAATAGAAATGTTTAATTTATATATCTAAGCTATGTAATATACTAAAATATATTGTTTGACTCTAACAATGTACATGTGTCTGTGATTGTGTAGTGTGTACCGAGAGGGAAAAAAGTATTAATTTTGCTTAAAATTGTATGGTCCATATAAAAACCAAACATTCACATTTACAGCTTCAGTCATTAATTAGGTACATTTAGCAATTTTGTAGTAAATATAGTAATGTCTATCTGACAGATTCTGAAGTATAATTTCAATTGTTCCCATATAAATAATCACTATTCAATGATCTAATTTATTTACTTTGTTACTGGAATTTTGCTATAATAATGACTTGTGAGAAATATAAAAGTTACAAATAAAAGTAGTTCTAACTTAAACTTGAAATATCATCAAACTATTCTTAGAAGTCATGACAAGTTTTTAGACATTTTCTTCCTTTCTGGAATGCAAATGAAAACCAGAGGATTCGGTCCATAGATGACCTTAATGCCTAGGACACCTATCGCCACTTGAAGAGTAAAATGCTTTTTCACTACCCTTGAAAAGTTATACTCAGATTGTGCTAGAACATCTAGTAACAGTGAAATAACAGCTCCTCACTCTACCTACTCTGTTTTTGGGCAGCAACGATTATTAAAGTTTTTTTCTTTAAATTAAACTTTTTCTCTGTTTTCTTTCACCATTAGCATAGAGAATAAATCTAATCTTTCACAGAACAGCTCTTAAATTATCTTTGGATAGCTATTTTGGATCCCAAAGTATTGCATAGAGCACAGAATTTAATTTTATTAATTTTATCAGAAAATATATTGAGTATGTACTCTATGCCAGATATTACACTAGGCATTTGAGATATAATCTTAAACTGGATAGATCTGGGCCTGTGCTTATGTACTTGGTATCTAGTAGAGGAGGCAGACCATAAATGAATAAACAAGTAGTTGAAAATTTTTTTTAAAGTTTTAATATCCTGATCTCACTTTTTTGAATATACTCAACTTCCAGCGAACTTCTTTCCGATTGTTATTACCAAACTTATGCAATATTGTTACCAAATTCAAAGGGTTCACAGCTTCAGGTGTTCTATTTAAGAACAAGATGTGATTAGCCTTAGGTAGTTTTATTTACTTGCCACAAGTAAAGGAGACAGAGGATTTACATCCAAAGCTATCTCCACAAAGGCAGGCTTAGCCATTGGTTATTTCCAATATTTGGCTAATTACATGCTGATTTCTTCTTTGCAGTTGGCTAAACTTATCCCGCTGTGGTCCTGGTTAAGCTCATCTGGTTGCAGCTGCCTCTGCAAAATACTGTGCTACATTTTAGCATATAGCAAGAATAGCATTTAGTAAGAATCACCCAGATCTTGAGACCCTTGTCCTATCTAACAATATGCCAAATAAGATCTGATTAGTAATTTTTTCAATCTCTCATTGACTCAGTTTCCTTGATGATAGATGAAATAATTGGAGTAACTTCATTTTTAATTGTGAGTTTTGAATAAAATGGCAGATATAAAGAACTTAGTGTTTGTCACTTATAAAGTGCTGCATAAAGGTCACCAATTATTATTGCACACAGTGAAATCATAACTATTATTCTTCTTTGTCCTAAATGAACCTAAATGACAATGCCTTTTGTGGTGAATACATTGGTGGGACTTTCCTTTGGGACTTTCCGTTTACCTAGTTATGATTGAATCATCATGTAAATTTTCAATGTGTTATTTTTTCAAATATAATTTTTTATTTAAAATTTTATCTTCATAGAATAGACTCACCATTCCAAATGATGTCTATATTTCTAGATCTTAATTATGTTGCTCCAATATATTTCCTATTAATCATTTAGTGATTCTATAGTTAACATATCTACTATTTTGAACATTGTACAGTGCAAATCAAAAGCCAAAATTCTATGAAGGCAAATATTGTGGAGGAAATTACTTTTTCAGTGTTTAACAAACAAGACTTTATATATAAAAATGAGGATAAAACTCCAACGTTTCCTTTGTAAACACAAGTATATCACAGGTTCTTTTTAAGTCTTACCCTAATTAATTAGAAATGCTCCTTTAAGCTACATTGAACTTTGGCTCTGTGAGTGATAGCTGAGATGAGATTTACTACACAAATACAGGCTTTCAAATCAACAATTTATAGACTAGAGGGACAAGTTCTAAATAATTATAATCATAGTTATAACCATACTCACAACAATAATAATGATATTTATATGATTGGTTAAGACGAACCATGGTGATTACAAAAAAAGCAGAAAAGAAAAGGCAGACTTAAACAAAGTAGCAAATGCCTCTATAAAAGCTGCCAAGAGACACAAGCCCTTTTCAAGCAGACCATCTGAAATTTATTATAAAACTTTTGTCATCTGAAAGCTATCCACACCTACCAGACGTGCTGTTAAGGGAGAAGCGCCATCTCTTTTACATAAATGATACAATGCCCAGAACGAGTCATCTGTGGGATAATGGCATCACTTTTGATATCCCTGAAAATGGTATCAAATAAGTAGTAAACAGATTTATTTTACTTGTAAATTCATGCTTGTCTAGCATCCACTCACACACTGATATTTGTTTAAAGCATTATTATATCTTATTATGCTCTCCTAAAGTACTGCATAAGCATTTAATATTATCTGCAGGGAGCAGACCAGGCTAGAATTACCACTATTTCACAAATTTTTGAAAAGCTGTCCATTTAGACCCTTGGGACAGTGTCTCCTTTGTGCTACATTATAAACACTTGGTTATGCAGCATGCTGGTTATAATTACATCTGCTAATTCAAAATCCACCCAAGCCTCTTAATTATTTGAATTTATTATTCTTTCTAAAAAATACTTATTGCAGGTTTTCTGAGTGGATCATCAATTGCGACAGGAAGAAAAGAGAATATTATCTGGGGACTTTCAGCTATTCTTAAAGGATTTATTCAGTTGTTTTTTAAGCAAGAGCCCTTTCTAAAATTTTTATTGCCATTAGAAGCAACTATAGATTACTGATTCTTAAGGATACCAGTTTATTGGGCAAACCATGTGCCAGCAAACTGGTGGCATGATTTTTGATGCCTGGCTTCTGTAACCACTCATCTGAGGTCACTTAACCCCCAGAAGACTCAGCAGTGTTATTAGTGTGTAGGTGGAGGAGGGGGATGTTCAAGGCTTATACATATTTTCTTCCTAATATTGACAGCATTTGACACCTCCTTTTTGACCCTCGGCACTGACTCAGTTCCACACTCCATTATTTATTACCTTGCTGCTGCAGTCGACTTCCAGCTGGTCTCCTGGCTTCCAGTCTGGTCTAATCAGCTCTGAAGAAAATCAAAGAAAGCCTGATGGAAATACTGCCTTTAAGGTAGAAAAATGAGAGTCTGAGCAAAGCACCTAGAGTCAGAGGTTATTGGGTCCTAAGGGCAAATTGCACCTAACAAAGAGGGGCAATGGCAATCACATTGGAGAAAACAAATTAGATCAAAACAGAAATGTGGTGCAGTTTAGGGTGAGAGCAGCTTATTTACAAAATGTACAAAAGGTACACAAGTTTTCATTACCTTAATTCATTTTTACTCAAAAGCTGATCATGACAACCTCCTGTTAAAAGATACTAATTACATTTGGAAATGAGAGGATGATGATATATATGTATTTCACATTGAATCCCTAAGACAGTGTCTTACACTGTCTTAGTTCAGACTTGAAATAACAAAACACAATAGACTTGTGGCTTATAAATAACAAAAATTTATTTTTCATAGTTCTTAAGGTCCAAGGGTGGCAGCACAGTTAGGCAAAAGCCTTCTTCTGTGTTGCAGACTTTTCCTTCTATTTTCACATGGGGTAAAAGGCTAGGGAGCTTTGAGGTCTGAAAAGCATGAATCTCATTTGCAAAGGTTCTTCTCTCATGTCAAAATCATTCCAAAGCTCTCCCCACCTCCTAATATCAGCACATTAGGCGTTAGAACTTCAACATGCGAATTTTGAGGGGGCATAAACATTTAGACCACAGCACACATGTAGCATGCATTTAAAAAGTGATTTTTCAATGACAGCTATGAGGAAACAAATAAATAAATGACTCCCTCGATTTCTTCACTTACAAAAATGAAAAAGGTCAAAGTAGAAAAATTTTGAAATCTTTAAACTTTAGTAATTTATAATTTTATGATCCACAGTAAGAATAGCAGGTACTAATTTAACCATCTGTGAATCAAAATTATTTATTTTTTCTCTAGATGGTTCTGTTTCTTATTTTAGCTAGTATTACTTTTTTTTAACTTTCTAGTGTTCTAAGTTATTTCAAGACTTAAAGTAGAAAAGAAACTTGAGGTTTGAGGAAGTAAGGAACAAAAACAACTCTTCTTTAATTTTGATAAGGAATATCAAAAGTGATGCCAATACTGATTTAGGAAAACAAACAAAAGAGCAGAAAGGGGGCAAAGTATTCTTTGGACATTAGATTTATTTGAGACATATTTCAGCTACAGTTTAAGATTTATTGTTTAATAAAAAGAAGAGCTTGGATTCCATCCAGATCTATTCCAAATTAAAGCACTGGTAGTTACTTAACAATTAAAAAGATAAAGTAGAGAAAAAAATAGAACATATATATAGTTCATGAATCTCTACTTAATTTTCTTCTTTCAAACTCTATACTTATCAGGTCTATAGGGTTAAGAGGAAGACATGCAAATGGAAATCATACTTGTACTTTGGCAAAACATCTGTCATAACTTCTAAGTCTTAAACTCTAATTATTAACAGCTGAAGAGGAAGCATTCTGTTTTTAACCTCCTTATAGTTTATAGTAAATATCAATTTCATACTGAACTCAGATGCATAAGAATTGTTGAAATATAGTATATACTTCTGGGAACGGGTGGGGACAATGAAGAATGGTGCTCTTTTGAGTTCTGACTGCTAGATGCACATTTTCTCTGTCGACATGCAGTAACATTTTCAGTAATATTTTCAACCATGATAAGAAGTAGACAAAAAAATTATTTTATAAAGTGAATGTACTAGAGAGGATATATAAGCTGAAAATATTAATTACCATCCCCAATATAATTGTTGAAGACAATTTTTAAAAAGGTGATTAGATGAACATAATGAGATTAATATTAGCTGTAGATGAAACCTTCCTACGTAATGAGTGGAGGTAAACTTCCTCATGTAAAATATTATCTGAAATTGCAGTCTGCTAGCTGTCAAATATAATTTTCTTCTTTGAGGCATCATTATGTTTAAGAGACATATATTGATAATATAGGCTTTTAACAAAGTAATAAGGAATTTCCTGAGGCCAACTCAGCTCCTCATGAAAAGTGATTTCTTATTAAGGTGATTCCCTGTCCCTAGTTTAAAATGGATGATATTTTATGAGAAACTTTATAGAATACATTACTTTAGATCCAGAAAAAAGAAACACAGATGGAAAAAAGACTTATTTGATTATCTTCTGCTGAAGAGCAAACTTTAAAATGTATATTTATGTTTTCAATTATAATGGAATACCTACGCAAATCATGAGTAAGTATTTTATCTATTATTGCATCCCTTTATTACTAAACACTGGAAGGAGAATCTAATTTCAGCTGTTCTGATTCATTTACACTTAAGCCATCAATTTTTATGTTTGCAAAATGTTTTTAATGCACAAAAAGCTCTAATGATATCTTTAATAGCATTTTTATTTCTGCACTATAAAGATCATATTTTCTTTCTGAGTCTTATTTAATAAACAAAAAGAAAATGAAAATGAAGAAGAAGTGGTTTTATTTGATTTGAGTTATTTCTATGTGATATTACAAAAATCATTTTAAATTGAAAGAGTTCATGTAAAATACAACTGGATTTTGCATCTATGTAATGGCAAAGAGAGGGTCAATATAACTGAAGGCTCTATGCATACTATATAAACCTATTTATAATTGAAAAAATATGATAAACTTTGTTTCTCAAAAATTCATTTTTTAAATCATTTTGGTTTGACTACTCATAATTCTACCATTTTCTTTAATTTTCTGAAGCCATACTATATTAGAAAAATGAACTCCAATTTTCTGGCTAATAATTATGCAGGTAATACTAAACTAGTTTGTATAAAAGCAGTGAATGAGTTACTGCTAGTATAAGGATCCAGTAGTTTCTTGCATGAAATTTAATCTGAGTTGTTTTAAAAAATCAACTATTCATGGTCATTCTGATGTGACCCAGGAAATGATCAATGACTAGGACTAGAAACTGGCTTGGAATTCTGGTGAGGCATCACTAGTTATGTGTCATGTTTTCTACTACAGTATCTTAGTGACACGTTATTTGCAGTGATAATATGCAAATAAAAATGGCCAAATAAATAAGAGCAACAAAACCACATATTTTATTTTGGCAACTTTGTAACTAGACTACAAGTCTCATATCATTGTGTCTATCAATGGTTTGACCAAAATTTATTAATTTAGCAGTTAAACATTGACTCAGGGTAAATTGATGAAATCCTGGAAACATTCAATCCATTCATTTATTCATTCATCATTCACTCATTTATTCAAGAAATGCTCATTGAGTACCTGCTGTGGCACACCAGTAACTGTTTTACGCGCTGAAGATAGAACAGGAACAAAACAGCACAGGTTGTTGTTCTACTGGAGCTTTCATTCTCTTTGGGAGAAACACATAGTAAACAGATAAACATATCATATGCCACAGGGTGAATAAATATCCTATTAAAAATATCCTCAAGTATTTTTATCATGAATAAAACAAGGCTGAATATATATTAAGCAATTTTAGAGAGGGTGATCAGGGAGGCCTCTCTGATCACATGGTGTTTCAGTAGACACCTTCAAACCCTGTGGATATAAGGGGAAAGATGGTGCTAAGCAGAGAGGAGTAAGGGCAGTGGCCCCAAGGAAAAATCATGCTTGTCATATACAAGAGATAGCAGGAAAGTCAGTGTGGCTAGAACAGAGGGAGAAAAAAGGAGAATGATAGGACTTGAAGCCTGAGAAGTGCTATTCAGAGCCATCTAAACACTCTTCATGTACCAATTCTGTAGGGAACATGGAGATATAACCTATGGTTTCTACTTTTAAAGAACTTTCATTCTGTGACTTATTTACATAGAGAACAACATAATACTTAACATAGCTAATTTGTTAATTGTGCAGTGCAAATTTTATGATAGAAATTAATTGTTCTAAAATTAGTTAAAATATCCCGACTTTGCAGGAAATGTGTTAACTTGTAATTAATTACCTTCAGATTGTTCTGTGTAGCATTTGAAACATCCTACAAAAATGATGTGAAATGCACAACTTTGGTTTTTAAAAATAGGCCTAATTATATTCCATAAAACAAAAAATGGCAAATTTAACATATATGAGACACATGTTTCTCAAATATTTATTACTCTCTGGTTTATCAGTATTTGAAATGAAAAGAGTCAATATCAGTGCAATTAAAAAAGCTATGTTAACCTTAAATTTTCCTTTTTTTTTCTTTCAGGATTATTATTCTGGTAGACTAGAGAAATGTATTAGACATTCATTAATGTTATTTGACTATAGATACCATAAGTTATTTATTAAAGTCTCGTGGAATGTATTGGACATAAGGGAGAAATATGAATGTGATTATTATGCCATTTCGTGAATTAGCAAATGGTTGAACAGCTTCATTGTAGGCTGCTGGCTTATAAGAGTCTTGTCATATTCATGCAATTAATTTTTGAGCATTAACCATGTGCCAATGTCTTGTGACCATGCACAGGGAATACACTAATGAGAAAACAGGCATATTTCTTGCTCTTATGCAATTTATGACCGTTAGAGAAGTCATAATATACATAATATACATAATTTCAAGTGTGGCATATGCTTACAAAAGTATCCATATGAATGAAAGTACTAACTTAGACTAGGGTTTAGGCATAGGAAACATTTGCATAAGGCAGTAATGATTTAAGTTGTGTCTAGAAGATAAGTAGTTTTATCTAAGTGAATACAGAGATGACTAGTGGAATGTGTTCTAGGCAAAGAAAACAGCGAATTTAAAGCTATTCTGATGCTAGAATAATTCAAGAGAAGTATAAATAGCACATAAAGAGCTATGGATGGTTTGGAAAAAGATATAGGCAGGGGTCAGATGATACAGAGTTTTTGCTGAATATACTGATATGTTTGGTTTTATTCAAATTGCAATGTGAAGATATTAAAAAAGTATTACATAATAAGGTAAAAGGAAGCTATAAGAAACAAGAATATGTTCGTTGTCTGTTATGGGTTGAATTGTGTCCCTCCCCACCCCCCAAATTCATATGCTGAAGTCTTGACCCTTAGTACCTCACAATGTGACCTTATTTCGAAATAGTCGTAGCAGATATAATTTGTTATGAGAGGTCATACTGGAGTAGGGTGGGCCCTTTATCCAATATGACTGGTGTTCTTATAAAAAGGGACATTGATGCACACACAGGGGAACACTGTGTGAAGATGAAGGCAGAGATCGGAGTGATGCAGCAGAAACTAAAGATTGCCTGCAAACCGCGAGAAACTAAGAGGGAGGCATGGAACAGATTTCTCTCTCACAGACCCCCAAAGGAACCAACCCTGCCTATGGATGCCTTGATCTGGAACTTCTTACCTTCAAAACTGTGAGACGATAAATTTGTGTTGTTAAACATCCAGTTGTGGAACTTTGTTACAGTGGACCTAACACAGTGTTGGAATCAGAATTTACAATAATCCTAAAAGCTGTAGCAATGAAATGAATCTAAAAAGATAAAATTATTTAGAGTTAAGAGTAAAACTCTCTTGTGGGGATCAAACCCTTTGTGGTACAAATAAATGATGACATAGATATTGTTTAGCAGTTGCATGTGATTAAAAAAGACATGCATGTGTTTAGTTCAACGTATGCCTAATATAAATCATTAGTATAGTGTGTGGCTCAGCCAATTTCATTTCAAAGTGTATTTAAAATATATTTAGTGTAATGTGGACCATTATCTTGAAATATGTGTTAGTGTGCTTTCCTTTCAATTCTTCCTTGTTGCTTGACCCTTTTCTATATCCTTTGGGGACATGTAAATTGCATTGAGAAATAGTGTTGTTAATCCTGAAATTACAGAGATGAAGACAATGTTTTTTCTTCTTTTAAAAAATATACACTGTAATGTCTTATTAAAAATAATATTTTTGAAATCTAAATCTTTTTTATTTACAATAACCAAAGATTTTGTATGTTTTGCTGTTTCTTCACTTATTGAGAGAAGAACAGAAAAGGTCCCAAAGAATAGAAAGAAGGACGGAGTCTTATAGTAAGTCTTGTGATTGTTTGTGATCTTGTAATCAACTTTCTTTTCAAAGACCCCCACTCTATGTCCTTTACATTTTTTATTTGTCTAGTTTCTTAAGGTAGAAGTTTAAATAGTTGATAGATAACTTTCTTCTCTAATAAAAGTGTTTAAAAATATAGATTTCCATGTAAGCACTGTTTTTTGTTGTTTTCTCCCATTTTAATGTGTTACATTCTTATTTTCATTCAATTCAACGTGTTTTCTAATTTTACTTCAGATTTTCTCTTTGCATTATTTAGTCACCAAATATTTGGGAGATTTTCCAGATATTTTCCTGTTATTGTTTTCAAGATAAATTTTACTGTAATCAGAAATTTACTTTGTATGATAACAATTTTTTAAAACTTATTTAGAATATTTCCTATGGCCAAGGATTTTAACTTAGTTAATGTTTTATGTACACTGGAAAGAAATGTGTAATTCACTCTTGTTGTCTAGGTCAAGTATAAGTTAGGTCAAATTGTTTGCTAGTACTGATCAAGTATTTTATGTTCTTTCTGATTTCCTATCTACATAATCAGTATGGAGACAACAGTGGTAGAATCTCCAACTATAGCTTCGAGTGTTTTGAAGTTCTGTTACTATGCACGTACACGTTTAGAACTATATATTCTCTTAGTTAATTGACAGCATTATCATGTAATTGTCCTTCTTATAGTGAATTTTTCTGGTCTATTTTGTTATTAATTTAGTCACTACAGCTTTCTTTTAATTAGCATTTTTATGGTATATCTTTTTTACTTATCTTTTTTGCTTGAAAACTATTATACATTTTTTATATTTTTCTATTTAAAAATATATCATATTTATATATTTATATACTATATATTTATAACAAATGAATATTTATATTTAACAGTCATATTATTCCAAGCAGCATTTCATTGAAGTTTTGCTATTTTATCCAGTTTCATAAACTCTAATTGAAGAGTTTAGATCATTTACTTTGAATTCATTATCTACATGGTGGTGTTTAAATTTAACATCTTACTATGTGTTTTGTGTTTGTTTCATCTTTTGACATTCCTTTAAAAATTATTTTTCTGTCTTCTTTTGGATTAATTGATTATATTTTATGATTCCATTTTATCTTCAGTCATCACTTCTTAAATGACTCATTGTTTTATTTTTAAATGTTTTTGACTAGCCAATGTTTTTTTTACAATTTAGCATGCATCAGAATCACCTGGAGGACTTTTAAAATCAGAAATTGCTGAGCATCACTCTCAGAGTTTCTGACCGGTTTGAATTTGTGTGTGTGTGTGTGTGTGTGTGTGTGTGTGTGTGTGTGCGTGCGCGCGTGCGTATGTTTGCTTGCATATACACATACAGTGTCAGAGTTTCTGATATACTGTCCTAATATATTGGTTCTACTTATAAGGCAAAGAGATGCTTCACTTTTAAAATTATGTATGTATGTATGTGTGCGTGTATGTATGTATGTATGTATGTATATATGTATGTACTTACTTATTTTCTAAAATGTTGTTCAAGTTCTCTAATTCCACATTGATCTTTTTACTTATTTATTTTAATTGCCTTCAAGGCTATCACTGGAGGCCAGTATACTGGCCCCTTATGAGTTCATCAAATTTGATCTCAGGTTTAGCTTATAATGAGATTAATTATGAAGTTAAACAAACAGTTTACAATGATAGATAAAAGAGAAAATGAAGCAATCTCCTCACTAGAGTTCATTTCAACTCTAAAATATAAAAAAATTATGAATTTTACTTACTAATGTATTGCATGTCTTAGGACAGAACCTGGAAAATAATATATGTATGATAAATATTTATGGAAATGAATTAGTGAGATCATATGATAAAAAATACTGTACACATTAAAAATATATATATTTTTTTCAATTGAGTTGAAATAATTCACTAAGAGACCTATACTCCAGTCTTTGGGAAAGATAATAAAAGAAAGGGATAAAACTAATACTTGAGATATTTTTAAATCTCTGTCTGACATTGTCCTCTTTTATTTGACTCTAGTCAAAGAAATGCATTTTTGATATAATTTTATCAAGGATAACTCCCATGACAAATAAAAGAAGGTTAGAATATCCTTGTATTAAATCCAGATTTAGTTATATAGGGATATCTATTTGGAATGTAACATTAGTACATAAATGAGACCAAAATTAGATGAAAGATAATTACATGAAAATCACTGTGATAATCTTCTCAATTTTATCAATTGATTAATTGCTTGATGTTAAACTAAATGTATTACTCAGGTTTCTCCAGAGAAACAAAATCAACAGGATGTGTATATATGTGTATATACAAGGAAATTTATTGTAATTAATTGGCTTATGTGATTATGGAGGCTGACAAGTCCAAATTGGTAATGTGGGTTGGCAGCCTTGAGACCTATAAGAGGTGATGGTGCACTTTCACTCCAAAGGAAGTCTGCTGGAGAATTTCTTCAGGGAGATTGGTATTTGTTCTATTCAGCTCCTCATCTTATTAGATGAGGCCCACTCACATTATAGAGGGCAATCTGCTTTAACCAATGTTTACTGATTTTAAATATTAATCTCTTCCAAAAACATTCTCTAAGTTGATCCATAAAATTAACCATCATACTAGGTAAATATTCTCTTTCCTCTAACCTTAAATTGCAACCAAAATTTAACATGAAAAACAGTAATATGGAATGTATTTGCAATGCTCCAAAAGACTTTAGTAGATGACCAAAGTATATGAGTTTTCCTGGTAAGTTCCAAATATTTCCTGGTTTGTTTTTTTTTTTTCATATGGACAGCTGTCATGAAAAATAATCTGTGGTTATAAATAGCTAGTGTTTTCTGAAGGATTTTTAAATTTATTTTTACAAAGGGGTGAAGTGAACGTTATACTTCCTGGACATATTCTCCACTTTCACGACCAAGGCATTAGTTTTTCCATCTGTTAGACAGCTCACTGCTGAATATCTTCCCAGAAATTATTCTAAGTTTAAGAGAGCTGCTTCATCCAAGGTTAAGCTCTTCTAAGGGCAACTCACATCCAAAATGTGGTCAAAATGAGGCTACAAAAATCAAGCCCCTTCCCTTAAGGGTAGGAACAGGGAGCTCAAAAGGCATATTCCAGTTTCAAAGCTGCTCATGGGATTGCCTGAGGCCTTTGCTGCAAGTATTTCACAGTTCAACTCTCTATACCTAATTCCCTTACCTCACTCCCTCTTTGGTGTTTATCCCAATGGCCCTCCTTAATAAACCATCTAAATACAAATTTCCACCTCTGAATCTATTTCTGACATAAGTTAACGGTACCGAAATATAGTTGAATCTGTCAGTGACAGAAGCGGTAATTATAAAAATTAGTAATCATTTTTAGTAGTACTTATTTATTTTGAACTTGAGAAGGACTTCATAAGAATCCTTGTCTTATTACCATTATAGGTTTAGTAGTAACTCTACATGACTATTTTGATGAGTATTACTTATGAGGCTTTCATTATTCCCTTTTTTTACCATTATTATTAATCAATGCCAATTATTGAGGCATATTTTATTACTTATTCAAAGTATTATCTAATGGTCTTATCCAATAAAATATAATTAAGGAAATTGTAAGGGTATTGTCCTTTGCTTTACTTGCATTCAGAAAAAATGTTAGCATCTTAAATCTGAGATACATCTTTTATTTTCATCATTATTTTTCTCATCCTTTAACAAAATGTTGAACTCTCATCTTGTTTAACAACCTTGTGTTTAAGCAGTTGGCATTTGAGAATGAACTACAGATTTGATTTTCCTAGAATGCAAATAAGAATATGTAATTTTTGAGCAGCTATCCGGTTTATGGAAAACCACAGAATCAAGAAGGAATATGTCACCAGGTGCAATCTGACAAAATATTATAAGAAAGAAAAATTTAAAAATACTTCACATGAAAACATCAGACATATATGAAGAATCAAGTACTCACCATAGATGGAAGAGCCAAAGAAGCTAATTCAATTGTAGTTTTACAAGTTCTTCAGTATCTTCATAATTAAATACAATGTGATGCCTATCACAAATACAGGACCATATAACTCTTACTAGAAAATGGTAAGACATTCAGTAACGCAATCATTATTTTATATACAAACATACATTATCTTCTGAACCAATTACAAATAAAAAGTATTTCACCTGGTTCCTCTTTTCAGAGAGCTCCAACGGAGGTTTTCCCAACTAATTGGCATTTAATAATATTCTTCTGATATGTTATTGAAATATATCCTGCAGAAGTACTTCAGACAAGCATTTGGGGCATGGTGAAAATTTTTTTAGACAGTCTACATGTATAGATCAATCTTACAAAAACTGTATCTTCTCTTCCAAACACCATTATTTTATTCTTAGGAGCAATTCACGAGTCATACTATATTTAAGAATGTTATTTCTTTACTGCTTTGATTTTACTGTCTCAAGATTTCAATACCATGTAAGATACCACTCACATAAAGTATGTTAGCTTAATGATTTTAGGTATAGTTTGTATAACTATCATTTCGTTTGTTTGTTTTGCATTATTTTTAAAAATAATTAAAATCAACATATATCATTTCTCAAGGGAGTGATAACAGAGTGTTCTCAATCATTTCAGTGGCTAGCAACCTGGCAAAATATAATAAAATATTTTCACTTTGTACAGCATTTTCATCTTGTTTTAGTACCTTGGTGTAGGATTTGAAATTCCAAGTAATATTCACCAAGAAAACAACACAACAAATTAGAGCAATTTAAGTAATAAAACTGAAATGTGCCACTGAAAAGTTCTTCACAAGGAGGTGACACTATCGCAAGAGTTTTTATGTAGATTTTGGGGTAGAAATTGATAGAAGTCACCTAAGTGACTTCCTTTTTCTTTCCCAAACCCTTATTCCTCATTTTGATGTTTTATCTCCTAGGTAAACTATTTCTTTTTACTACCATCTCCTATTATTTCATCTGGTTCTCTTCCGCATCTAATAACGTTTGGGAAAAAATAATGAGCAATAAGCATTCAATCCATTTTGTCGTTTTACAAGGGCAGACGCTCCCAGCAAAGAAAGAAGGAAGGAGACCCTTTAACACCCCCACTCCACTGTAAACCTTCTAAAAACATACTATCCCGAGTCCTTAGATATGTAATACACTTAGCAGGATGTGCCTAGTCTGTTTAGGATTACTTATTTTAAACAAACATGGAACCTATGAGTTTAGAGAACATGGCTTTTTTGAAAATGTCACATAAACTATGGAACTAGCTGAGTATAAAGATCTTTCGTGTTAAAATGGTTCCCTTCTGTGTAATTAGTATAGCTACATAATCACTTAAGATTTTCTCATGTTAACCTGAGCTGGAGTGCATTTTAATGAGGCAAGGAAGCATACCTGTTATCCCAGACTTCTCCCTGCTTTTTCGTGCCCCATGATCATTTGTATCATTGAAGTATTAATAACATTGATACTGGATAAGATCTTCATTTCTTATAAGTCTTATTTGCCAACCTGATCTTTTGTGTTACCTTAGCATTATGAACAGAGTTTCCTTCTGGGATATAAGTCAAATCATATCCAGATTTGCCACCCAAGAGTTGGAATAGGTTGTAATACAAATTGACTAAGTGCTTACATGATAAATAAAATGGTCATTAATGACTTATTATACCATGTATTATCATTATTCTAAAAACAGAGATGTAATTTAAAGACATGACTCCAATGGAAAATAATTAAAGACTCTTAGAAAACCCAAATATGTTGGAAAGCAGGTCTCTGGCTATACTTCAAATCACATACATCTTCTCTATGTATTTGAAGAAAATTGAAGCACAATTTAAAGAAACACATTTTAATAGTTTTCTTCCTTGTTAAAAGAGCTAATCATCAATAGGATACAAAAAACAGAGGAAAGAAAAATCCGCTTAGGAAAAGCTTTACCAAAATGAGTAAGTAAATTATTTGATATGAATTTTTATGAAAGGCTTAATAGGAATTTCATTAAAAAGCCACCTAAATAGGAGTCTTTCTGATGCAGATTTGAACAAATTTAAGAAAATATTAAAACACTTCTTTTTATACCTATTTTTGGGATTTTTGTTCACTTGGAAATAGAAAGTTTGTATTGACAAAATGAAGGCAGATGTGGGTTTAATTATGACAAAGATTTTTTCACTTTAAATTCTGTATAAAAATGATCTGTGAAATAAACTATATTTCGTTCAGGCTTTTTCTCACGAATTTAATATTTTAGACAAATCCCCACAGGATATATAAGTTTTCATTTTCTGCAGGTGTAAAAGATCTTCCAATGAACACTAATTCCCATCAAAGGAAAATATTTCCACTTTCAATCAGCCTTGAAAATGTTACCGCTAGGAATAAAGAACTTTTCTGTTATTCTAAGGCCCTTGTTCAGGACCCATTATGTTGAAGGCAGATTAAATTGTATCATTTTCTTATCTGTGAAGTTTGTATTTCAAATGCTTGTGTTAAAGCTTCTTTTCTTTTTTAAGGGATATTTTATTTTAATGATGATTTTAAATAATTATTATCCTTATGTAACTGAAAAGGTTGCACTTATTCAGAAATTATATTCAGAAGACTCATAGAAGCAAAGTGAAGTACTATTAATTGTTATAATTAAGAAATTAGTTTGTTTTTGTGTATACTATAATCTAATTTGACATGTTTGACATTGCTTGAATTTATATAAACCATAAGTCAAATTATGTCCCTCAATATATCTAGTAATTATAATCAATGAAAGTCTAAATATTATGTCCGAAAAAATGAATGTGCATTTGTCTGTGTATATTGGTGTCCATGATGAAAAAGTAATGCTAATAAAAACTTGGAAACTAACTATAGCATTTTAAATTCAAAACTATTTTTCAATATTGATATGTAGCTAAACTTGAACAGTCATCAGATAGAAAGTATGTGAACAACCAGTTTTCTAATAATGCCATCAAACAATGCACCTACAGAATCAGATTGCAAAGCACAAACTCATGTGTTTATATAAGTACACACACTCATAGGTGCTGTGTAGTGCCATTTTTAGTACTCAAATCTGAATCTTAACAATATAATATCATATGGGAAAAGAAAATGAATCTCAACAGCCATTAAATATACAACATAGTATCCTTTTATAAAGTTAAAAACTAATAACTTTACGTATTCTTAAAAATACTCTTTAGCAATACATAGAAATGCAAATAAAACCCCGTAAAAAATGGGACATAGGATTCTGCATGATGAATATCTAGCTTTCTTAATTTTCTTGAACTTTGCATTGAAATGTAAAATATTTATGAAAAAGTACACTTTTCACAAATGTATAGCACCATAAATTTTTACAAACTAAGCACACCCTTATGACTAACGTCCAGTCCAAGAAACAGAACATTAAGGGTAAACTAGAAATCCTCCTTCTGTTTTCTTTCAGTCATTATCTCCCACTTCCATCAAGAGTAACCACTTATCCCAACTGCTAACATCACAGAGTAATTCTTGCTTGTTTTTGTATAACTTACATAACTGAAATCAGACAGTATGTACTCTAGTATCTTTTTTTCTTCTCAACATTAAATTTGTGAGATAAATTCATATTTTTGAAGTGTAGTTTTAAAGGGTTAATTCTTTTAAAAATTGTTTTAATTTTTCAATTACAGATGACATTCAATATTATATTAGTTTCAGGTGTACAGCATAGTAGTTAAATATTTATATAATGCACAAAGTGATCCCCCAATGTCTAGTACCGCCTCATCATATAAAGTTATTACAATATTACTGACTGAATTTTCTATGCTATAATTTACATCACTTTGACTATTTTATAACTGTCAATTTGTACTTCTTAATCCTTTCACCTTTTCACTCAGCTCCTTGAACCCCCTTCCACCTGGAAATCATCAGGTTGTTCTCTGTATCTGTTTGTTTCTGTTTTATTTGTTAATTTATTTTGTTTCTTAAATTCCACATATAAGTGAAATCATATGTTATTTGTCTTTCTCTGTAAACAGTTAATTTATGCTGCACATTTTCTTTGTGAAGGTATATCAAAATTTATTTGTCTACTCTACTGTAAATAGACTTTTACTTGGTTTTCAATTTGAAGCTATTATAAATAATGCCTGTACAAATAATGCTAGTAGCTGTTTTTTGTGAACATGTGTACATGTGTATATGGTGAACATATATCTAGGAGACCAATTGCTGGGTCATAGAGTCCAAAAACGTTCAACTTTAGGAGATCCTATTTTGCCAAATAGTTTTTCAAAACTGTTTAGCAATTTACACTTAAATGCTCCACTATCACCATATCTGTGCCAATATTTGTTTGTTTCCATTTTTTTTAACACTTTATGGTTTAAATTTGCATTCTCCTTTTCACTAAAAACTTGAACTTTACATACATTTATTGTTTGTTTGCTATAATCTTTCCGAAATGCACACACAAATATGCCATTTTTCTATTAGGTTTCTGTTTTTTTCTTGTTCATTTTTGTATCTAGATATGAGTTCTTTGCCACAAATATGTACTGCAAATATTTACTTTTACTCTGTGTGTTGCCTGTTGACATTTTTAATGATGTTTTTAGCAATCAAATATCTCATTTTTACCAATTTGCAAAATTTTCTTGTGTGATTATTGATTTCTCTTTTTATTTAAGAAACATATTTTTCTCCAAAATCAAATAATAATTTGCTACAATTTTCTTTAAAAATATTATTTTTTACATTAAACTTATATCTGCAATTGTATATGGTGTGACATAAAAGTTAAAATACATTTTTCCCCACATAAATTTCCTACTGACCTAGTACTATTTATTGAAAAGACCAGCCATTTCTCTATTGGATGGTGAGTTATAAATGCTGATTACATTGCTGAGAATAATGAAATTAAAAAATCAACAAAATGAAAATACACTATGAATGAAACCATACTGAGAGTATAAAGGACCAAGGATTATGTTTAATACAATTTTGATTATCCTGTATATAATAAATGAAAAAAAAAACAAAAAAAATAGATGGCTCAGACCATAAAAAACATAATTCTTATATTAGACAGTGTCTAGTCAGAAGACCAGAGATCATACAGATGTATAAATAGAAAAAATAAATATAAGAAAATATTTATCTAATTTTAGAGAGATAAAAGAGCAAAGAGTATCTTACTTTCTTGATTTTTATTATACCTAGAATTATTAACTACAGAATATAGCTTTCACTCATAGGCCTAGAGAACAAAGGAGCTAGAATTAAGGCTGATTTGTGAGCTACGACCTAGTCAGTACAGATACTTTGTGGACCCAAGGAGACTGGTTCTGAGAGTACCAAAATAAATAAATAAATAAATAAAGTTGGAAGCTGTGAGAAACTGCTGAACTCTGGCAAAGTTAAGCTTTGCAGCAAGCAAACAAAAATACAAAACTTCTTCCCCCTTTCCTGCTTTTCAGTCTGTCTTAGGTGCCCTTTATTCGCAGAATATAATAAAAGGCCAAGTGGCAAAGAAGAATTGACATTTGTAGGGTTCTCAGCTTCAGCATGAGAAAACAAAATGAACTAGACTAGATTTGGAACTGAGGGACAATAGATTAATAATGTGAATTAAAGCATAACTCAAAATAATAAACTGTTTCATTCAAAAGTAAGTAATTTCATCAGTTACTTCATTACTTTATTATATATTTATTTATACAGCACTGAACTTCGCTGATTTTCCAAGGTTACATTGTTCAGTAAGCCATTTTCATTTTTTTTTAATCTTATGGATTTCTGTAAAACAAATTTATCACTTAAGTGTGATGAACTGCCTTGGTTAATGTTTATAATCTCAAAGTTTTTCCATTTTCTAGTTGCATTATTTTTCATTATCTAAATACCACTCTGTCTTCATTTTTTTTTTTTTTTACTGTCTGCTATGGTTCAAACTTTGTGAAATGATAACCAACACCACCCCAATATGTCAAAATAATTCCAGCCACCTCCTTTAAAACATACTTCCTTTAAAATAATAGTCTCACCTGTATTTCCCTTTATAGATAAATAAAATACAAAATCTCATAATAATTTGCAAATCAAAATATGTACACCTTAGTCTATTCAGATAATGATATGGAAAAAGCTAAAAATCCTTGTTTGTGTTATATTGTTTTTATGTGTGTAGCCCTCGAAAGTGATTAAGAGGTTATTTAAAAATGTGCTACAAGCATATGGAGGCTTCACATAGTCATCTGGGAGGGATGTAAACACATAAGAAAAGAATATAATTCCAGTCTCTATATACTTCCACCCAGGCTTTGAAATATGCCTGAAAGTCTTGATTCCACTCCTCTTCCCTTGAATACATACCTAATCAATTTTAAAATTCTGACTAATATATTCTCTATATTACTTTAATCTATTTCTCATTTTCTAATCCTAATAACACTACCCTACTTTATTTCCTCGTGGATTCTTCATGGACTTCTATAACAAACCCCTTAACTGGCTTCTCTGCTTTGATGTTTGTCTTCTTCAAATCCTATCTCCAAATTTCACATTGCCCTGTGTCACTTCCATATCTAATCTGTCCAAAGACTCCCTCTCAGCTACAGAATGAAAAGCAAGACAGTTAATATGATTTTCAAGTTGACTGCTTACACCTCCACTGTCATTCCTACTGATCTCTACTTCACAACACTCACTTCAGGCAAATTATTTACCTTGCTTCCATCTTTTTCCCATAAAGGCTTTCTTCTTTACAACCATATTAGGTCTGGTTAACTCTTTTTTATTTTTTATTACTCAGGTTAAATACCAGGTCCTAGAGGATGGCTTTTTCATTGCCTCCCCCCACATTTCCAAGCTTGATCCTGTATCCTTTCTCTTGTTCCCCTTAATATCCCATACAAACGAATGCATTGTCCTTACAGAAGTAAATCTATCTGTTAATTTATCTTTCTAGCCTAGACTGAAATCTTTGAAGATAGAGAATATGTCATTAATTTTCTTCATCTACCTAGTTCCTAGCACAGTACCTGGTGCGTGTAATTATTTGATAATTAAATAATGAGTGTTGAATAAAAAGTGTCTTAATGAATAAACACTAAGAGCAGAAGTGATAATATATCATTTTAAAGGCTTAAATTGACTATATTTATAGACTGACAATATCTTAAATGAGTCCCACAACTCTAATTAAGATTGTATCTATAACTATAATATGTTTTATGAACTTTCCTTTTTAAAGCAATTCAACATAGCAGAGTTTTTTTTTTTAATGTGGTGCCAATAATGCAAAAAGAGTAATACATCTTTTGTGATATAAGAGCATTTCTATTTAAATCAGTTTTCAAAAAAATAAAATAAATTTTACATTTTATTTTAACTGTATCTCATTGTCCAGTTTAATGTAAGGATTATATATGGTCTTTCAAGCTATGTTCTTTTAATTTAAAACCTTAGTTTTTCACCTACAAGTCATGTGTTCTTGACAGTTTACTTAACTTTTATTTATATTAATTTCCTAAATTTATAAATAAGAATGTTAATAAACCTACTACAAAGAGTTGTTACAGTGGTTAAAGATCACTTGATTCAAAGTTTATAACAGGCACATTAGCATTCAAACAGTGCCTGACATCTTGTAAATATTAACTATTATTATGATTATCACTATTATGATATGGAATCAATGAATATAATGAATTAAAAATATTTATTATTCAAGTAAGTTAGTATATTTTGTTAAATTAAGGAATATCTTAGGGACCTTGATGTATAAAATTAAAAACTGCTGATGTAAATAGAATAAAGTCTCTTATTTATTTTTAATTAATATCATAGTTTTCTACTTTTTTTAGTCTCTCAGTTGTCATTTCTTGCTATTGTCATTATCCTAAATTCCAACATAATTTCCTGTCTCTGAGTGTATTTAGATACACTTAAACAATTAAACAATATTTTCTGAGAGCATGGCTGCTTGACCAAATAAAGAACCAATAGGAAAGTAAATAAGTCAAGATGTCCTGCACAGTTTGTTGAATGGATGTTTAGTTCAACTAGTTTAGGATATATAGTCTGATAACATTTGATGCAGAGGCTGCAGTAAAATAAAAGACTTTAGTAAATGTGAAATGTAAATCCATGTTGCCCATAATTTATTTATATACACTAAATATTAAATTACATACAATAATATATATATGTATATGTGTTTGTGTATCATTAATTTATTATAACTCTGTCTTTATTACTCATTGCCAAGTTTAATAAATTGAAGTAGAAACCTTTAGAAGGAAATGGAGTCTGCTTCCATTTTTTCAAGTTCTGACTTGTCTCAAGAGTTGATTTCTAGGAATTATATTCATTCACCTTTGTTTTTAATTCTTCCCCAAATTGGAAAGGATGTCAAGGCAGCAGCTTTGTGGTGCTCTGTGCTTGAGAATTCTCCCTAGCAGCCAGCTACCATGGGAACCACAAGGCAGGTGCAGTCTAACTTCACAGCCATTTTAGTTCCCTTCTTCCTGTATCTGCCAAACTTTGACTGCTAAGAGTCATTTCAACAGCGAAGGAGGAGAAGCAGGAAAAAAAAGTGACAAGGAAATTTTATTTATTGGCTTATTAGTCTTGTTAATAAATTTTTTTTTTTTGGTAAAGTACATGAGAATTTTGATTAATCCTACTTTTTAATCTGAATTAGCACTTTGGTTATCTGTATCATCTGCTTTTATAAACAAGATACAGAGGAGAAAAACATTTTAAAAACAAAGAGAAAAAAATCTAGTGTTATCTAGCAATGTCAATTTTTAATTTTTTATAATGATTTAGATTAATTTGTGTTTTATTACTCTAGTTAATGAAATCTAAAATATTTGGGACATTATAATCAGAGCTTACTTTATTCCATGGAAATTGGGAGCTGCCACTTTTCGAAACAGGTTTAGAAAATAAGCCTCATTCCATAAGTTATGCTCTCTGTTCTTTTCATTTCTTTATCTTTTTCTAAAGCTTAATTTGTGTTTATACATTCCTATGGCACAGCAAATCAATAAATGAAAGATTGAATATAGTTAATGATTATTTTTTCTTGGCCTACATAAAGTCAACAACCTTTTATGGATATGTTTTTCACTGTATTAACTCATTCTTCTGTGGGGAGTCAACACTAAATACACTAAAATACACTAAATACACTAAAAACAAGTTGAGAGAGGATGATGTGTTCAAATTTGGTCACTTCGATATGTCCATACCTCTGACAGGTGAAAAATTCCAGTAGGTGATTTGATAGATGTGTTTGAAATAAAGGTAAAAGAATGAAGCTGGAGGTAATAGATTTAGGCAATAAGCACACAATGTCTGTTTAATATACAAAAATGCAGGCAATCCCCCCAAGAAAAATATGAAAATTGAGATTAGTGGGTCAAAATTGGATCACTGGAAAATGTAGATACTGTGGCAGGATATAACAAAATGTAATATCTTAAAAAATAATCTGATGGAGATCTTGTGGTAACTTAGATGAAAAGAAAGATATTTCAGCTCAAACATTGTAGGCAATTGCATTGGGTTAGTAAATTTCACCATTTCATGGAAGTCATGTCCTATTCCAGAACTGAGTAAAAGATAATTTTCCTCAAGATTTTAAAAGCCATTATAACACTTTCTTTACTAATTCTTTCTGTCTATTGACTAATACAACTGGACTATTAAATCAAAGTTTCAACTTGCTTTCTTCTTCTCTTCCTCTTCCTCCTCTTCTTCCTCCTCTTCCTCCTTTTTCTCCTCCTTCTCCTCCATCTCCTCCTCCATCTTTTCTTCCTCCTCTTCTTCATACGCTTCCTGATAAATGTCTTCATTGCAATAACTCCCATTTGTGGGGTTCTCGTAGTGGATGTTTCTGGTTAACTGTATAGAATTTATTTCCCCTTTTCTTTGTCTCACTAATAGATGTCCAACTTCCTCAGATGTCTACTACTGCCCAACATAGCACATGTAGCAGATGAGGCTGATTTAGCTTTTAGCTCCAACAGTCATACTGAATCTCAGGATCGGATTGTTACTGTTAGGGCGATTTGAATCTCAGTGTTGCCCCAGCAGCATGGAGTGGGGATAACAGTGCAGAAGTGTAGTTAACCTTTTCCCTCTGTTCTTCCTCATTCACACAGTCAAGAATCACAGGTCAGTGGTATTTAGACAATGTTTATTGAAAGTTTATCTTAGCTTTTAGAAAGACAAAACATGCCCCAAGGAGGCACATGATTTCAGCAGAGAGCTATAACAGATCTGTAACAACGACAACAACAAAGACCACAAAAGATTCCCGGAATTGGAAATGTCTGCATTGTATTAAGGCCATGATGGGTGGTTCCAAAAGTGTTCTTAGGAAACTGGTAAGTGAGGTCATTTTGATTGACACTTGGCTGCTATATAACTAGTTGCCTAGTGCACATGTGCTTACCCAGAACACAGTCTGTTATAATTAGATTCATGAACTTCCAGGCATATAGTATCATAATGAAACTTAAATTGTGAGCAAATTAGGGTAGTACCTCCCGTGCAGGTGTCTGTAGCCAGATTGAACCAGCTAAGATTATGACCCTCCTGTCCTTTGTCTCTGGGGATGCAGGATAAATTCTTTAACTACCAATAGGGCATTCTTTGGGCGGTCTCTGGGCTGGGCGCCTATTCCTTTGTTCCTCTGTTGCTCATATATGACTAGCTACCTAACAATACCAAGCCCCTTGTTAATGATTGCTCACAATTGAGCACATAACACAATTCAGACTAATGAGATTCTAGTCTATTTCTCAAAACCTATGAGTATTACCTTATATAGCAAAAGACTGCAGACTATGGGTTAGCTAAGAATCTTGAGATAGACATATTATCGCAGATTATCCAGATGGGCCCAAAATGTAATCACTGGTGGCATTATAAGGGGAAAGCAAGGAGATGGAAGTTTACTACACAAGAGGAAGTAGGAAATATGATGACTAAAACAAGAGGTTAGAGTTATTCCAGAAAGAATTCAAGAGTCAGGGAATGCAGGTGGCTGCCAGAAGCTAGAAAAAGCAAAGACACAATATTCTCCCCTGAACCTCCAAAAAGAGAAAGTCTTGTCAACACTGACTTTGACCCAGTGAAATTGATTTTGGGCTCTGGCCTTCAGAATTATATGAAAATAAATTTGTATTTTTTAAGCTGCCAAATTTGTGGTAATGTGTTATGGTGGTACAGAAAACGAATACAATTGTCCAAGCTTTTCTCCTTAAGATACCAAATAAACTAATCTGTCTGAATACTTTTTTTTTTTTTTTTTTTTAAAGAGAAGCAACCCTTGGTTGACCTCACAGATTGAAAGGAACTTGTCAGTTTACAATCCCTTATTTTTTAATTTTTTATGTCTCCAGCATCTGGTCTTCCTAGGTGGTCTCCTATCTAAGTACTGAACAGGCTCGACCCTCCTTAGCTTCCAAGATCAGATGGGATTAGGCTTGTTCAGGGTAGCATGGCCGTAGACCTGTCTGAATACTTTAAAGAAAGAAAACATTACATGGTAACTGTAAGGAATCCAACCTAATAAAGAGATACTGCAAAGGAAACAAACTTAGAGGCACTAGAAGAAGTGCACCAAGTGGTCTATTACTTTGTTTGCTTTTAGGTTTTTATTTCCTGGGAAGATTCATCATCTTAGTCCCAGAGATGCATCTCGTCTTTCTAAATCTTCCTTTCACAGTCCTTTTTTCTCCCAGTCTTGAGACTCTATCCAGAATTCACATTAATTATTGAATATAAGCTGCCTAATGAAGATTTGATCTTCATTGTTTTTAATAGAACACAGAAGTTTTGCTATCTTACCATTTTTATTTTTTTTCCCTATAGAGAAAATTAAAATGTGACAGATACACCCTTAGGGTATTGCAAATTTACATTTCGAAAATCTGTCTCAAGGATTCTTAAACAATTCTTATGTGAAATATCAAGTGATTTTGTAGAGACATTCTCATCCCCCAATCATTATAGAGAGATGGTAGTCCAGCACCTCATCCTTCAAACAAAACTCTGTTTTAAATTATTGTACATATTGGTACAATGGTACATGCAATTTCATTTTTGTAAAAGATCTTTAACTCACAAAATTTAAGATAATATATATTAGGCTGATGTTAGCATTCTCTTGCATAATATCCAGACAAATCTATATATTATTTGCTTTTTTGTTAAGCCAAGTATGTTTTCTTAACTTTTTAAAAATCATTATTGTTAATAATATTATTTATTGAATTTAAGATGCTTGATGGCTTTTAACTTCAAGAAAAACCAGTCTGGATTTACCTTCTAACAAGTACAGAGAAGGGGAAAAAAAGCGAATTTTTTCTTTCTCTCAATAGATTCTCAAATACCATTCTAAAGTCACATTATATTCCTCACAGGTAATTTGTTAGGACATCTTTCCCTTAGGGTTTTTAACTCCTGAGTCATTATGCTCCTTCCATGTTTCGGGATTCGCATCTTCAGGAATATAAATAAAATTATACATAACATGGTTTGTGGCAGTGTCATGTCATGCTAGAAGGAAGATGTTGACTTTACATAAAACTGGGTTTTATTTCCATTGTCTGACCTTGAGTGATTTGAAAAAAATATATGTATATATGTACATGTATGTATCTTTAAGCCTCAGTCTTCTTATTTGTAAAACAAGGAAAATAGTTCTTATGTTTCCAGGTAATAAGTATAGTAATTGTCTAGCACCAAATAAGTATTTCGTAAATTACAGCTGTTATTACTCAATTGAAATTAACAAATAATATTTAGCTGTTTTGTTTGTTTTGGTTTAGAAATAACACACATGTTGGTTTTACCCAACAAATTGCTCATTTTTTTAAAACATGCATTGTATTTTCTGAGAGAAAGTTGGCGTTTGTTGTAAATTTTTTTTTTTAAATGGCCTGAAGCAAATGCAGTTTTGGATATTCCATGAAAACCATAGAATGAATTATTCAAATGTAATTAATTTTCTACTTTTGTAACAAAATCTTGAGACAAATAGAAAGGACAGTAATAAGTACCAGACACACAGTTTTTAAGATAATGTTAAGAATATTTTTAAATTGCCTTAAACTTTAACGTTTTTTTTTTTTTAAAGTTGGAATATGGAAGATTTGTGCTAATTCAAAATGCAAGTGCCAAATTAATTGGTAGCTTCAGGGAGGAAAGAATGTAATAACATTCTGTTTTCTCCAGAAACATTAAAAGTGAATTTAAAAATCACTTAAAGTAGCATCATCAGTGAATTGCTTTATTACCAAACCTATTCCCCTCTCATTTTGACTATCTTGCTAAAGTCTGGATCTGCAATCTTACCTCCATCCTTCCAAATAATAACTGTACTACAATGGGCTATGAATTTTAATTAAATTCACCAGGCTAAATTTGGCTGTCAGGAACTTATTCTGAACTCCTGTAATAATCACAGAATTTTATCTGAATATTTAAGAATTTGACCCTTTGTAATTAGAGAAATTATAAATTAGTAGTTTTATTATAAAGAAGTATTGGGTCAAATATTATTGGTTTAGCTCAGTGTTATTAATTATTTCAGGTTCAGCTTTACAACTTAAAAATTCAATTAAACACTACAACATTCCCTAAATCAAATATATTTTGTTTAGTCTTGAATTGTTACTCTATCTAGCCATAGGAAGCACATTAATCTCGAATGACTAAAATTTTCCTTTATTTTTGTTATATAGAGAAATATACACACAATATTTGTGGGTTCCAAGTATTAGATACAATATGTAAAAGATGTAGATTCTTACCATTAATGAACTCAGAGTCAAGTGAGAAATATCCAGTAAAAAGCAAATTATACTCTAAGTAGGACATATATATGGTATAATTTTAAGGTCTTAGAAAAGGAATCATTCTATGTGCAACCCAAAATACCTTGCAGACTTTATTTAGTGTTAAAAATAATTCTACCACAAAGATGGTTTTCTGAAAAGATGGAGTAATAAAACTTTATACTTCAGGAGAATATTTGCTAAAAGGTTATTTAGCAAATTCAATTTAATAAAAATGTTAAGCAATATTTCAATCATTAATTTCTAAATAAGTTTATCAGATTGTTTTCAAGTCACAGTTAGATGAAAAGGAATCTGCTGGAAGAAATCTCACAGACGACTAAATAAGAACCTGATAGCATCAAAAGTAAACATCAGGTTAAATTCAGACTGTACTTGCCAAAGATGAATAGTCTTAAAGATCTTCTAGATTACTCAAAGTAAACATTTTTCTCTTTTAATTTTTATTTTCCAATTACAGTTGACATTCAATTTTTTACATTATGCTCTTTCCATGTTTGGGGACTCACGCCTTCAGGAATATAAATAAAATTATACATAACATGGTTTGTGGCGGTGTTGTGTCATGCTTAGAAGGGATATGTTGACTTTACACAAAACTGGGTTTTATTTCCAGTGTCTGACCTTGAACGATTTGAAAAAATATATGTATATATGTACATGTATGAATCTTTAAGCTTCAGTCTTCCAGATTACTCAAAGTAAACATTTTTCTTTGCTGGAACCTCTTAAGTCTTTTTTTTTTTTTTCCCTGATTCAGTTACAATCTTTATTTTTTAAGACTTAACCTTATTGTTGAATAAAATACAAAAGCAATCAAAAATTATATTATTTTCTAAAAATAGCTTTCCATTTGGGGCTTATGTCGTCTCCTTTCAATAAAATCATTCCGAAGACTTAAGAGTTCATACATAGTTCATGTGATAAACATTTTTTCTTAAAAGGAGTGAAAGAGGGAAAAGCAAAGATATTGAATTTTGTAGCAAATCCAATCAGTAAATAATAATGTCCCCCAAAGACACCTTTAAATTATTCTAGTCCTAAAAAGTTACATTAACTATTGGCTGAAATAAAAATAAAAACATATTATTTTCATAAGTATTTTACTTTAGAAGTTTCTGGTCTATATAGACCATTCTGCTCCTCTTAAGATTAAAAATAAAGAAATTATCCCATTAATTCCAAAACAAAATTCACTGATGAAAAATATTCTCCATATAGCAACTATGTTGAGACTGAAGCGATCATATTACTCAAAATAGTATTCCGAATGTATGCGTAATATATATTTGTATACTAACTGTGAAGACATATTATTCACTCATGATATTTTTAAAGAAAGCATTACTTCTTCACAAGATGACATTAATGCATAAAAAAGTGCAAAAATATCACTTACCAACTGATATAGAAAAGTACTTGGGGCAAGGCTGGCAGGGATTGGCTAACTGAAAACAGAGCATTTGTGAAGTTGTGAGGCATGAACTTACATACAAATCTAGCTGGGAGGGTACCTAAAAGAATCTACATACATAGGGTTGAACAAATGCAATTACTATAAAGCAAACGTTTCTGTTCTCTTAGTGAGTTTTCTAGTGACAATCAGTGATTTCTTTACAAACTGAATTTAATCACTCTCATGTAAATTATGACCACTTGTATATGTTATCAAGGGGAAAATATATTTTATTTTATTGCTATCAAAAACAATTTACGGATGCTGTTCATTGTTGGCACAGATTACAAAGATAATTATGTTTGTGGACAAAAAAGAAAAAAACTAAGAATTTCAATCTCTCCAGATTATGCTGTACTTAAAGGATTATATTGTTCCAATTTATTAGTGGTGTGCAGTCCAGAGGCAAAGCAATGACTAAAGAAGACAGAGGCTGATAGTATTGCTGCTAAAGAATGCCCCTGAAGGCTTAATGGAAAGGAGAGATTTCCATCAAATATCAGTAAACTTTATCTACAAAGGACCTACACATCACCCTGTGTCTCTGGATAAATTTAAGAGGATAAGTTTAAAGAGCAAAATTTGTGTGAAAAACTTCAAATAAGTTAGAACGTCCCAGCTATCCTTATATTTTATATAATTTATGTGGACTACAGGATCTTCAAGTTTCTTTCCCATTGAAAAATATATTTAAAAAATAGTTTTATTTATTAGTCAAGGGAGAAGTCTACAGTACTTGAGTCAAGATCTTCTCATTTGTAGCCCCAGTGGCCTTTCTCTGCAGTCTTGAAATCTCAGGATCTCACAAAGACACAGACACATTATTAGCTATAATGCTGTAAGATAAAACATCATATTTATGGTTCATCATTCACTAAGGAAACAGGATTTTGTTTGCTTAACACATATTTGCTTTTCCAATATTGGTTTCCACTAGAAAGTTTGAAATGACCAGTTAAACTATTTATCTGCTCCCTGTTCATTCTGATGATGATTTAGTTGAAAAGAAATATATTGTATTAGTTTCTATGTTTCAATTACCTTGAATTCACAGATACAGTGAATTGGATGGGAAATCAAACACTGAAATCTTCAGCTTATATAATTCAAAGGAGAACAAAAATTAAATGCACTCTGAAATGATATCCTCTTCTTGCTGGATATTTTAAATTAAGAAGTGTAAAGCATTTTTCACAGCAATAGTCAAAACACACTCTCACCTACCCCGCTACCTTCTCCTTATAAACTGTTAAAATAACACTGTCTACAATTACAGCATCATTTGTTATGCATGATATAATAAACTGCAAATATAAAGAGGTATTATCATTACTTTTGTCCTTTGTTCTTTCGGGCCAGAATATTGCATACTTCTTTACTTTGACATTTATTGCTTTTAGATTGGTAATAGAATGCTTTGTGTTACTCATTATCTTGAATGATGATAATATTAGAGACTAGGGAGTCTGTGTTCTCTGTTAAGTAAAGACTTCGTATAATTTAGCAAAGGTTATTACTGGACAATTACCCAGAATACAGTTCAAGTCTAATAAAGTTTAGTCATATCCAGTCTTAAAGAGAACATTTACTATGTTTTTTAGGTAATTGGATCAGGTAGTATTTATATATACTTTTTGCTTCTATTTTTCACAAGTTCACCCTTCTGGTTTCATAGGTACACATTATAGTGACTTAATTTGCCTGTAATAGTGAATGAAGTAAAACGCAAACATATTAGATTTTAAATTATGAAGTTTTATATTATTTGGTAAAAACACATATATTAGTAAATTTTAGTCAGTTATAGTGCTAGGAACCAATGCCTTACACTCTGTTCTGACTAAGCATTATTCTCTGTGAGGCATCTCCAAGTCCTTCACAGCTACAACCAAACATTACGCAAAGTACAAATGAAAAAGAAAAGACTTCAACCAGAGAGGAAGACAGTTTTTCCACAGGGAGCTCGACCGGTCATGTCTACAAAAAGAAGTATTTTTCTATACAGCATTGGATAATAATATAGGGAGAGAAACAAGAAAGACTAACTCTCTAACCCCTAAAGAAAACAATAACTTCAATATTAGGGATTTGAAAGAAAAGACAAATATTGATAGTGACACAAAAATTAAATACGTTGGCCAGGGCCTGGCATGGGGCTAATCATTTGTTATTTAATAGTTAAATTTGCTCAACTGGGGTATGACATTTCCATGGATTTGATCCTGTTTTTATTGTTTGTTCAATAACTGAGGAAGTAGTTTAAAGGTGGATTACATTTTTATCTACATAGGAGTGTGAAGAACTTGGAGAAATCTCAGTCTAAAATCTCTGGAAGCAAAGAAGGTAGTCCCAGTGATTGTTAAAAGATTGGGACTCTTGGGCCAAAGTTGTCTACTAATGTAACCAAATATAATAAAATATACATTTAAGTTTACAATCAGTAATAATTAAGAGAAGTAAAATTTCAAAGCATTGATAACCTAAAAAATTTATATTTGTAAGTAATTCTATTTTTTTAGTAGAATGTTAATGCATTTGCTATGTTATATTTGTTAGTTTTATTAAAATTGCTTTTTTATATTCATTGATAAAATGTTTTCTTCTCAATATCTGTGCTATAATATATTATATATGTCACTATTTTTGAAATAGAAATGTTTCTTATATTCTTAGGACAATTTGCAGTGCATAATGCTTCAGTGAAATGGCTTATTCTGTCATGAGAAAATATTACTCGAAAAAGAATCTATGAAAGAAGATAAATCAATTTGATTGAATTCAACAGATACATACTGAGTGCCCAATATGCTAATTGCTATAGTTACTACTGAACATAATTTTCCATCAGGATGTTGAACCAGATGACTCAAAAAAGTTAAAATTTTAACTGTAATTCAAATTACATGTGAAATTGTTTTATCAGAAATGATTTGTTTATCAAGCAAATTTTGGATAACTGAGCTTGTGATTTTCTTTCCTTAAAGCAATGCTATAGCAATTCAGAACCCTACGTATGGAAGATTTTGTGCAATAGTAACAGGAGTTAATTACTATTGAACAAAAATATTTAAGACACCCCAAAGGAAGAAGTACATTGATTCAAGTTAAGTCATACATCATCTGGATCACTATATCTTGTTCAGTGTGCATTTAAACAATGAAAATAGAAAACATTTTTCAGGACATGACTCCATAACAGATGTAAAGTATCACGCTAATGGAAAATGCTCTGGGAATTGAACTGTATGATAGATCTGGGGGTAGTTTAGGTATTTCAGGTAAAGGTACATTAAACCAGTGTTATGACAAACATTTAGGCATTAATCAAAACATCTATTAAACAAATATTAATAGATAAAAAAAATGACCTAAATCAAAATGAATCATAGATAATGTACATTATTCACAGACTTTTAGGAGTACATGCCAAGTGGTTTAATCAGAAGTCCAAAAGTTTAAAGTTATAGCACAATTAATTATTGTAAAATTTCACTTAAAACAACACATATTTATTATCTCACAGTTTCTGTGTCAGAAATCTGAGCAGTTTAGCTTGGCCCTCTGTTTCATGATCTTTTATAAAGCTGTAGTCAAGACATTCTCCAGGGCTGGGAAATGATCTTTCAATCTTATTTTCTTGGTTGTTGGTGGGATTCAGTTCCTTGATAGTTCTTGGACTGAGGGCCTCATTTTCTTGATGGCTATTGGAGGAAGACTTCTCTGATCTCTTGCCATGTAGAACCCTCCAACATAGCTTGCTTCATCAAAGCCAATAAGAGGAGGAGGTAGAGAGACTGCTTGCAAAGTGAAAATTAAAATGTCTTGTAACTTAAACATTGTAGTTTCATCCTCTCACTGTTACCATATTCTATTGCTTAGAAGCAAGTTACACAAAAAGAGGTATTACATAAGGCTGTTGATAACAAAAGGTGAAGATTATTTTGGGCCATCTTAGAAGCTGCCTGCTAAATCCATATTACAGTATTTCAGAATTTGTGGTATTGTTCACTAGTTGATGGACATTTGTATTGTTTTCAATTGGGAGGAGGGGCAAAATATATCAAGTGACTATAAACATTAATGTACAAGCCTTTTGGTGGACATAGATTTTCGTTTTTCTTGAGTAAACACCTAGAAGTGGAATTGCTACGTTCTATGGTAAATGTATGTTTAACTTTAAACAAAACTGCCAAACTATTTTTTTAAATTTTTGAATCATTTTGCATTCTCATCCACAATATATTAAATTTCTAGTTGTTCTACATTTTTTTCAACATTTGGTATTGCCAGTCATTTTAATTTTAGCCATTCTAGTGACTGTGTAATTACTATGAATTACTATTCATAATAGTTGTTAATTTGTATTTCCTAAAGAGTAATCATGTTGAGCATGTTTTCATATGATTATGTAACACTTATATAACTTCTTTCTTAAAGTACCTGTACAATTTTGTTGCCCGTTTTTAATTGAGCTTTTATTTTGTTATAAGCATTCTTTATACATTCTGAATGTAAATTCATGATAAAATAGGTGTTTGAAATTATTTTCTTCCACTCTTCCTTTTTTTAAACTTTCTTCATTTACCTTATGCATTTAGGTAAATGATACATTTTAAGTTTATGTATATGGCATACATAATGTATATGTATATATTTGTATACAGTATAAACTAAGAATCAATGTTTATTTTTTTTCTCATGTGAGAAATTGTTCCAGTACCATTGTGATAAAGACCATCCTTTTTCCTTTAGATATCTAGCAGTTCTGTCTAAATTCAATTGAAAATCTGTATGTGATAACTTCTGGAGTCTCTATTCTGTTTAGTTGGTCTATATGTCTACTCACATAGATTAATACCACACTGTCTTTATTATTGTATAGTTAACCAAAGACTTTACATTAGATAAGCTAAGTTGTTTTAATGTCCAGTGGATTTGTAGCGATGTCTCCTCTTTTCTTCCTGATATTGATAAATTGTGTCTTCTTTCCTTCTCTCATCTGTATGGCTGGATCTTTATCAAGTTTGAGAACTGCAAAATAAAATTTTAAAAATAAAATGTTATTTCTTCTATATGTATATGGTATATATAGCAAGAATTTCATATTACATAGTCTGACTAGATTATTTGAAGGAAAACGGAAACCAAGTGAATAAAACATCAATTTCAGGCATGAAAAAATTAAGATAATCTCACTGCATTTAAGATTCAAAAGAATGAAAGAAGGATAGAGAAATAGAGACATATATTAATTTTTTATCACTATATATCAAATTACGACAAACATAGTGGCTTGAAAACAGACTTCAGCATCTGCAAATTTTGATGTCTAAGCGGGGGTACTGGAACCAATACCCTGCAGATACCAATGGACAACAGTACTATGGAATATTATTCGGCTTTAAAAAGGAAAGGAATTCTGACATATGCTACAAAAAGAATGAACCTTAAGGATGTAATATTACGTAAAGTAAGCCAGTTCCAAAAAACAAATACTTATAATTCCACTTACATAAGATACTTAGAGTAGACAAAACCATAGAGACAGAAAGTAGAATGGTAGTTTCCAGGGCCTGGGGTAAGGGGAAATGGAGAATTATTGTTTAATGAATACAGAATTGACTTTTGCAAGATGAAAAGAGTTTTAGAGATGAATGGTGGTAAGGGATGCACAACAACAGGAATGCAATTAATGTCACTGAACTGTATATTTAAAGCTGGTTAAGATATCGAATTTTATATGTGCACATTACTACAATAAAAAATGAAAAAATTAAGGAGAAATAAAGACTTTCCCAGATTAAAAAAAGAAAAACAAAAAACATACAAAAAAATCCACCAGGTTTACATTACAAGACATGGTAAAGGGAGTCCTGCAATTTGAGATGAAAAAAATCATTGCTTTTTTAGTAGCCATGGGGTGTTTGTTTCAAAACTTTTATTTCTATTCCAGATTTCTTGTGCATTTAATTCATGTCTAATTGCATAGTTTAAGGTGCCCACAGGAACCAAACAGGTCACTCGTGATGTTATTTTTTTCCTCTAAATCTGAACACATTTCTGTACTCTCAGTTCTTAGTGAACAGTAAACTGTCAAAATAATTGTTGACTTAATTCCTCCATACAATCTCTCACTAGTTACTATTTTCAAAATATCTCTTTTATATTTCTACTTTCAGGCCACTGCTATCCGCTCACTATCATATCTCTCCAGAATTAAAGAAGCCTCCACATCTTTCTTATTACTTCCATAAATCCATTCTTGATGCTACAGCCAAGATGATTACTCTCAAGATGAAATGTGCTCATAGATTTCACTTGCTTAACACTTCAGTAGTTTTCCATTACCTTTAACATAAAGTCCACCATTTGGTGTAGCTTATAAAGCCTATTGTGAGAAAGACCCTTTAGTAGCATCCTCTTTCAACCATTCCCCAAAATACTTTTCATCTTCCAGCCAACTCCTCTCTATGATCTAACCAATAAAATTGTTGTATATATCATTAATTTTTCTCCTGTTGTCTTTTAATATAGTTATACCAGCCATGACCCCATATCAACCCAACTCTACCTGTTTCTATTAGTTTACGAAATTCAACCAAAATTTTAGAACGTAATCAAAACTAAATAAAGATTGAATTTGGATAAATAAATAAGAATATGTATACATTTAAATTTTAACGAAATAACTAATGATTATTTCATGATGTTTGAATAATTTTGTGAAAAAAGTTTTTGTAAATTTGAAAGTGTTATCAATAACATAAAGTTATCAGGAACATATTGAAAATTTTAGATTCTATTTAAACGCAATCCGATGCTCTTTACTTAGAGTTTTTCTAAGTCATATATCAGAATATAGGTGTTGTTGAATAAAATATATAATACATTTTTATAAAATTATTTACAAAATTAAAAACCTATATTATTTGCTCCCTTTGCTTTTCTATATATGTGCTTTTAACAGTAGTTTATATCTTGATGACAAATGGACACAGTTTTTCTAGAAGACTTTTATTATAATCTTTACAACTTTTCCCATGAGTGATAATAGAAGAGTTCTTATGGACTATTTTTGAGTGGGAGTGGAAAGAAAAGAGAATGATCATTTTCTGAGTAAATATGCAATATATTGTTGTATAATAAAAGTAAAAATAAATATTCTTTAATAAAAATATAAAATAATTATGTTGAAATTTTCTTTATCTTATTTTAATGGAAAAAAGTATTTGGAATAAACAAAATTTTAAAACATAAATATCACCATAATAATTAGTTTATTAGATATTATGGCTTGCTTATAACTATCAATATTTAACTTTCACATTATCAGTGAAATTATTAGATTTTTTATTTCTTTATGTTCAATAGAGAAGAATATTGTTTAATCTAGTATAGGCTGTTTTAGCACTTTGGAAACATTTTAATATTAGATATGTAATAAAAGTATTTTGATTATAAGTCCAAAAATAAGTGCAGTATTAATATAATTCTTACAGTATCGAATAAAAAATTGCAAGTATCAAATCTCAGATAAACAAAGATATGCAATAGTGTGAATGTAGAACAAGCAGCCAGTGATTTTAGAAGAATATACAGGCAAAATGGGTCATTTAGATAAGCACTCCCTTCCCTTCTCCCCTCTCCACACTTAATTTACTTTTTAGAAACAAATATGATATCTTCATTTTGTTTAAATCAACCATGTAATTGTTGGAATCCTTTCATCTCATTTAGCTTTTCTATTAACCCTTATTAACAAACTATCATATGTAGTTTCAGTTGATACAAACACAATATGTAGGCCTTTCTCAAATATTTCTGTTATCTAGAACAATGTTTATCAACAGAGAGAATCAACTCAGGCTCAATGTATCACAAGTTAATGTCAACTGACTCTGTTTTTTGTTATCTAATTGCAAAATTATTTTTATGCTGGAAAAATATATGGGTGTGCATCTAAACTACTAATTTTTACAAATATGACACTATATCCTTTATATTATATTATAAATTAATTTCTCAATTTATCCAGTGAAAGAACAGGCTTAAATGGCAAATAAACATATTTTTGTTTATAACAGCCTTCATACTAAGCTGAATAAGATTCAGAAATTTTATATAATTATTACATAATTTTAACCATGAAGATATTGTTTTCATTTTATAAACCCTCTAGAAAAGGTCTATAGTCTCAAAACTTTATTGCAAAAAAAAAAAAAAATCTGTAAAAAATATTCCACTTGTAGTGAATTTTCTTTTCTAAAATTGAATTATTTGGTTTTTAATTTTCTATTGTTTGGTAGCTCCATCGTTGGTAGATAAAAAGTTCATAGTACTTACATTACCCATAAATTTATTATTTCAAGTGTAAGTAAAATGAATTTTATGTTATTTGTTTGCTCACATTCCACGACTTTGATATCTCTTCTGAGATGAAGCTGTCGGTGGAGCTAGGGATTTCCAAACCTGGAGCAACTTAAATTGTCAGTATAAACTTCTGCCATTATACTGATACATCCTCTCTAGCACAACCAGCATTTCTCTTTAGCGTAGCCTAAAATTTACAATCTTGTTATGAGGTAGAATACGAAGGACTTCTCATATACATTTCCTTTCTGCCTCTAGTCATGTAGAAATTTATCATTATTATTTTGCTCAGCCATCTTCAATACAGAGAACATTAGCACAACAAAAAGGGGTTTGGCAGCAGAGTAGTTTAATGGCTTGAGATATTTAACTGATCAAAGTGAATTCATTTTTAAAAAAAGAAAATTCGAATCCTTTACAAAGAATTTTAATCAAGCTCTCTGTTGGTGATCATAGGTGTTCAATTAGAAAAACAAAACAAATCTTCAAAGTGAAGAAACCTTTGGGCTGTCATTGATTAACTAAATGGCTATGTGTCTTTCCTTTTCAATCAAACATGTAATAGTATTTTCTCATCATGGTATGGACAGATGATGATATTTTAAAATAAATTGTTATTTTATCTCTTAAAAAATGTATTTTTCTCTTATATTGACTACACTATCTCGAAAAGTAAGGCAAAAAGTATTTGCCTCCACAGAATATTTAAATCAAGATATTTGTCTTTAAGCCTTCTGTTATCATGTTACCGTTGTGATCAGAGTTCCAGTAATACACACCTCTTGGTCCTTATCACTGATGAAGAAATGAATTTCCTTTAGTGACAATTATGAGAAGTATTATTTATTAAAGGCATATTTCGAAGTAGAAGACGGGTCAAGTCTAACCGGTTAACCAGGTGGAAAAGAATATGCACCCAGTTTGGGGGGAGAGGAGGTGGGTTACAGCCAAGGAAGATAGAGAGCTGTAACCCTGGGGGATGGGGAGTTCTGCGTTATATTACAGCAAAGATGGGTGGTTACAAAGGCGTTCCTAGGTGATTGGCACCTGAGGTCAATTTGACTGACACTTGGCTGCTATATAACTCTTTGCCTAGAGCACATGTGCTTACCCAGAATTCAGTCTGTTATAATTAGATTCGTGAACTTCCAGGCATAAACATAGTATTATAACAAGGCTTAAATTGTAGGCAAATTAGGGTAGTACTTTCTGTGCAGGCTCTGTAGCCAAATTAAACAAGCTATGTCCTCCTGTCCTTTGTCTCTGGGGATGCAGGAGGGATTTTCTAACTACCATAGATGTTCTTTGGGTGGTCTCTAGGCTGGATCCCTATTCCTTTGTTCCCCTGTAGCTCATGCCTGACTAGCTACCTAACTATCATATTTCCTAGAAAATTATTTTGTTTCCTATCAATTAGAAATAGATTTTTGAATATTTTGTTTATACACATCGCTTACATACATAGTCATATACACAGTACAAGACTGTCAAACAATGCTCCACATTGGGGAGCCCTTTATACTGAGAGATGAGTCATAGCTTATAGTCTCATTCTATTATAAATGTGTGGCTTAAGCCAGTGGGGTGAATTCCTTTAACTTCAGCACCCTTATCTATAAATTAATGGGGTTAATGTTTTCTAACTCACTTAACACTTATTAGCTATTCTTAGAAAATGGAAAAAGGTCATGGTCAAGAAAGTATACACATAATGAAAGTGAATACACTAAGTCCTCACTTAACATCATTGAATAATGTTATTGACAGGTTCTGCAACTTTAAGCTAAACAACATATAACAAAACTAACTTCACTGTTACCATTGTGGCCGTTTGGAGTTCAGTGTTGCCCAAACAGCAGTGAGGAGGAGAAAGATAACGGTGCAGAAGTGTAGTTAGCATTTTTCCTCAGTTCTTCCTCATTGATGCAGTGAAGAATCACAGGTCAGTGAGATTTAAAAAAATTTATTGCAAGTGTATTTTAGAAAGACAAAGAATGAATGCCCCAAGGAGGCACATGGTCTCAGTGAAGGGCTGTAGCAGAGCGCTGTAACCATAATAACTAAAGAAAAGGGGCCACAAAAAAGGCCCTAGGAGTGGGAATGTCTAAATTATATTTGGGTCATGATGGGCATTCCTAGGTGATTGGCAAATGAGGTCATTTTGGTTGACACCTGGTTGCTATATAACTCTTTGCTTACTGAGCATGTGCATACCCAGAATTCTACTACCATTGGGGTATTTTTGGGCAGTCTCTAGGCTGGCCCCTATTCCTTTGTTCCCTGTGGTTAATGTCTGACTAGCTACCAAACAGTACCAAAAGCTAATTGATATAAACAAAAGACTTAAGTTCCTATAGTATTTCATTAATGTTGTAACAAAGCAATGTTGGACAAAATGACTTTATTCAAGGACCTGTTGTACAATAAAAGTACAAAATGAGATACGAATGCTGCTATGGAGATTTAAAATAATTTTTGATGACTCATAAATCAAATTCTATTTTCAGAAAATATAGCTGTGTGTAGTCAGAACCTGCCATTCTAGCTCGATAGATTCTAGAGTACTATTTTTTTTTTTCTGCTAAATCAGTATTTCCCAACCAAGATTGCCTTAATGTTTTCCTCAGTTTGATTAAATTATAGACAGGATTTTTCTAACTCTAGGTTCTTGACCTATTTTTTTTCTTTGCATTTCTTTAGGTTTCTTTAGAACACTTGTAAATTTCTTTCTCTATTCCTTTGAGATGTAAATCTTAAAAAAAAAAAAAATCTTGCCAGTTCTATAATCCAAAATGTCTTTTTCAAGGACTGAGAGTAATCTCTTTGAAATGCAATCATCAACAAAGTTAACACCTCTACATCCCATTTTCTATGAGAGAGTCAGTGCCTTGCTCTAAGTTGTAAAATGACCCCCTGTGATGAAGATAGCAGAATGTTTAGTAATATTACTAATTATTAAACACAGATAGCTTATAATCTCCCTGTCCCAGATCTTAAAAACTCTCTAGCTTTTTTGTTTCGGCGAAGTTGAGCTCAAAGTTTTGGCCTCTATGCCCTATTTCAATAGTCTTGAATAAAGTCTTTCTTGACTGTTTAACTCTCTCCAGGGCAAATTTTGCTTTGATTCACACCTCCCATGCTTTAGTAATGATTGTGTCATATCTAAGTTAATGTGGTGTTTTGCATAGATCAATATGGCTGACTCTAGCAGTGAGAACAAGGGGAAAATAACTAAAATTCACTCACTGTCCACTGTGATGAATGTAAAAATCTAGATAGCACCTGACAATTTTGGACTGTGCCAATGAACACGTATTCATAACATTAGTTAGAAGTTTTGTGGGATTTTTTTCCCTTAACACATTAATATTAAATTTTAGTTATTATAAAAATGATTATTTTTTAGAAAGCTTATAGAAATTTTTTATCCTATATTGAAAATGAGAGCTTACAGTTTATCACAAGTTTGAATTATGAATGAACTCAATTAATGCCTTTGTCATATGATTTAGTTATAATTAATATCTCCTTAAATTTTTTCAGCTTTTTAGTAAAAATAATATTCTTAAATTCCTCTTGAATTTTAAATCTGAAAAGGTACTAATGATCAATGACTTATGGCCCTTGTTTTACAGAGAAGGAAATTGAAATTTATAAAGATTAAATGACTCTTCTAAGGTTGTATAATTACTTATATGCAGAGCTGAGCCTAAGGCTAAGTTTTTTATCAATTCCTGGACCAATAGAGATAATTCAGTGAAGTCAAATGTTATCAATTGATTAATGGGTTGATGTGGTTGGTTACTTAGTTCAGAAAGTCACCAGAGTGTTTGTTTAAAGAGCTACTTATGTATATTTAATGTACTCTTTTCAAATCTATATTGGTAACTGCTGCTACTACTGCTAAGAGAGTATGTCTAAACCAAAAAATGCTAGACACAGACTCATTTGTGAAACTGTTAATTGTTTGAATTAGATTTTCATCCATGCACCTTTTCTTGTTTGCCTCAGGATGGAAATTTATGCCTTTCCTAAAGCCTTTTAGCTGTCCTTTAGACCTAGTCACTCAAGGACCTGCTAAGGTGATAAGAGTTAATCTAAGAAAATAATTTACATTTCAGCTGAAGTTATATTGCTTAAAATAGATTAAGAAGTTTTTCTTGGGATGTATTCTTGTGGGCCTAGAAAGTGAAGAACTAGTACTGAGTGAGATGGTTCATATCACCCTAAGAATGAGCAAGTATTAAAGAAAGATGAATGGAAATAAGAGTGTAGTTTTAAATAAAATATAATCAGTAATGTGTCATTTCATTTCTTGAAACTGACTTATCCTCATACTGTATAGTAAAGCATGTTTTTTTTCTACCAGATAATAATCTATAATTTGAAATTATGAATGTAAGATATAAATAGTAGTCATTTGCTATATCTTCTATAAAGGTACATTTATTAAAGTTTGTTCTGTATGTGATGGTAGTATGGGGTATTGATTGGAGGGGAAGGAAAAACATTTTCAATCTTTGTATTTGTGAAAGAACACTGAAAGGATTCATATTCTTATTTTAAAATATTCAGTCTGCTTGAGAATAGTGAAAAATTATACTTTTTTCCCAACTCTAAAATGTGTCTTTATAATGTAATTTTCTGAGTAAAGAAAATGTCTTATATTGAGCCCCAACATTTTAGCAAAAGCAAGTAACATTTAAAATAAAATAAAACAGTAGTTGAGATCATGGCTGTGATTTCAGAATGACTAGCATTCCATTTTTTTTTTTTTTTTTGCCCCAGTATGTCTTTTTTACACTTGATATTATTTATCTACTTCCTTAGTAATTAAACCAAATGAGAGCAAACATCCAGCTCTGTTTGTATTGATAAATAGGCAAAGTGTTTTCAGCAGAAAGATTTTGGTAACCAGCTCCTTAGGTCACTGTCTTTAAAATAAAACATGAGACATCTAAATGGAAAGATATTTTAAAGGGTTGCAAAAAAGATAAAATCTGCAGAGATTTTGAAAAGAGCTTCCGAAATAGCCATTAGAATCTTAATCAAAATGATTATGCTTTCCTAATTATCTTTACTCCTCTCTCACCCCCAGATCATTTCACATTTAATTTCTGTTTTGAATTTTTCTCTTGACCCAAAGTTTTTACTAATTGAATATATTAGGGTTGACTAAAAATACTCAGAGACAAACAGCCACTTTTCCTTGATTAAAAAACTTCCAATTTTTCTGAATTGTTCCATTTACCAACACAGGAAGTTTATTTCACCTAAGGGGAGATTTAGTAACAAAAAGGAATCAATAAATTTACCCCCAAAGAAGTGTTAGAATCTCCTTCTTCTTTTTCTTTCTTCCTTCCTTTCTCTCTTTCTCTTTCTTTTCTTTTTCTTTCTTTCTTTCTTTCTTCTTTCTTTCTTTCTTCTTTCTTTCTTTCTTTCTTTCTTTCTTTCTTTCTTTCTCTTTCTCTCTCTCTCTCTCTCTCTCTCTCTCTCTCTCTCTCTCTCTCTCTCTCTCTCTCTCTCTTTCTTTCTTTCTTTTTCATTTTTTTCCCCAGTGACAATATTTTATAGCTTATCACTTAGCCCAATATACCCTCAAACTCTTTGGAGGTCAACTCTGAGCTTTCAGTGAAAATGTAAATTTGTCCATGCTTTTAACACATAGTCCATTATTAGACTCAGCCTCTGTACATGTCTGTAGCTTCACCTGCTCTGAGGCTGTATAAGGAGGTTTTGTGGGGATCTCAGTTTTTTGGTCACCTTTGAGTATCTGGAAATAAGGAAATCACTTTTAGGAGTTCAAAGCACTATTCAAATGTGAGAAATTTCTTGAATTCCATAACTCTATTTTGGTGTATCTTTGTCAGAATGAGAACCAAAAGAGCTTTGTTGATCTCTCAAAAAATATTGCTCACAAAAAAAGATTGTAACAGCAGGAAATTGAACACATTGACCAGAAGTTTCAGGTAATATCAAAGCAAAACTGTGCTGGGCAAAATTAAACAGGCAAGGAATACCTTATTCAATGCTACTGCAATAGGGAAGAAAGGCCATAACTGTGTCTGAATTCAATTCTGCTGAGACAAAGGGCAGGGGAGTTTTTAAATGCTGGCCTGAGCTGATTAAAGAATACTGGAGGACATTAGAGAGGATGTTAAGTTGATGAAAGGATATGTCCAGCACCTTGAGTTATTCCTTAGTTTTTCTTTGTGGTTAGACCATCTGTGTTTGCTAAGTGAAGTTAGGCTCATAATCTCCCACAGAAATTGGGAAAATATAGCACTATCTTCCTTTACGATTACATTTTAAAAAGACAGCCTGTAGGTCCTTGAGGAAGACATCCCACATTGTGACACTGGCAAGAAGCTTTTTTAAATATTTACATCTCAAAAGGATGGAGAATGAATTTATAATCACAAATTTTCTCAAGTAAAGGGAGGTCAAAGACCTAAAGTCAGGAAGAAGGCTTTCTAAAGTTTTGTCAACCTGAGGGCAATATTAAAATCTTCTTAGTAAGTACATTGAAATACTATAGGGCATAAAGAGCTATATTATGGTATTTGAAGATATATCTTTTAGACATAACATTAGGAAAAAGTAATGAGTCTTCTTATAAACTATCATTTTTGGCAATCATTGTTACACAATCCTAGGTTGGATCTAGTTCACTAGTCCAACAATTCCTTTGTTGAACTGAAACTTTGTGGTTTTACTTAGAAAATTTCTCAGCTTTGCAGTTTAAAATAGACAATAGTCACTTAGTGGTCAAAATACATCCACTCAGTTATAAAAGCTGAAAGGACAATTGATTTCAACTGAAGGCAAGATAACCAGGAGCTTTTAAATCAAACAAGAACCATTTATGTCTTTTTATTATTCTACTGTACACATGTTTAAGTATAAAAAGGCACCTTATGTTGTCTTCTAAACAAAAAGAGCTTTAATCAAGTTAATATATTTAAACATTTAAAAACTAGTTCACTAAAAAGGGATTCCTAAAAGTTCTCTTTAATAGAATTGAAAGGCAAATTGTATTTATCCTTCAAAAGCTTCATACAGGTTCAATTAGTTTCTATGAAAAAAAAAAACAAATGCTATATTACTTTTGCTTAACTGATGAGCTTATTGCCCCATTGGTTAAATTATTGTCCTCATGTAGATAAAGCTTTAGAGGCAGTTTGGAGAAAGGATGAAGACATATGTAATTGTTGTTTTGATCTGAAATCTCTTAAAGCTAAGTGAAATGGAATAATGCAATTGTTTATTTATGTTTTTTGGGTACAAAGAGATAAGTCCTCTATAATAAGTCCTCTATAATTAAGTTCAGAGCATACAAGAAGGCAAGATTTCCTTTCAAAGAAAACTAAGTGCAGAGCATAGGTTTACAATAACAACCTTATGATTTTAGAAAAATCTCTGGATAAAATTATCTTTTAAAACAGAAGGCTACAAGTCAAAGAAATAACGTTAAATATTAAATATTAAAAAGAAATATAAAAAATACCAAGTTCTTAAATTTTTTTTCCTTCATGTTTGTCTAAAATTAGCCACCTGAACCAACAAAACTACAGGAACGTTTCAAACAAAACATCTAAGAGAATACAATTAACTTAAAAATATATATATATATATCTGAGAGAGAAAGATGTAGAAATGATGATTTATTTTTTGATACTAGTTCTTTCAGTTCTTTCCGTTTAGCCACTGGGAACATTCTAATCTCATGGTACTGTAAAACAGAATTTATATTATCATCAGAGCGAACTCCTTTGGTAAAATATTGTTAAAATTTAGTAGCTTATGTCTTTCTGATTCTAAAATATGGGAAACTCTCTTCCGAATCATGTTGATAATCATAACATTATTATGATACAGTCAAGGTTACTTACAGAAAAAGCTAGTAGTCTAAATAATTAGATTTAAAAATATAAACTTTAGCTTAGCTACAGGTAAAGGTCTTGGTGGACAGAGTTGTAATCAGGGCTATAATGTGATCCAGGTGTCCAATTAGGGAAAGGCAGGTTCAATCGTGTCTGTGTGAATCTATAGTTCAGCAGTTTGTCTGGCAAGGAAAATATTAGCTTCAGCAGGGTTAGCTTTTGCTCAAGAAAAACAAAGGGGAAACAGTTGCTTCCATGAAGTTGTGCAACAAAAACAGGATTTTTTTCT
>NW_006494613.1:16494787-16498647 GCF_000325575.1 Pteropus alecto
ACTCTTTCACTTAAAAAATTTTTGTGATTATATTGGACTCACTCAGATAATTTATGATAATCTATCTTAAGGTCCTCTGATTAGCAAACATCTGAAACCTAATTAATTCTTAATTCTTTGTTGCCATGTAACCTAACATATGCACAGGTTTTGGGGCTTTAAGATATTGACATCTTTTGTGGGGGACCATTTTTCTCCTTATCCTTCAGGAGTCCTAACCCTAGGTGGACACTCCCTGTTTTTAAAAGAATTCAAGAAGATATAACAACTCTGATTATATTCAGGGAACTAATCCTTTTCAACCAAACAGTGTTGGCAACAGAGGTGGGAGGTATTCTTAGTGTTGTCAAAATTAGGAATATTTTTACTCTTCCAAGAAGCATCCTTTAGTTAGGTTATCACCATTTGTAAAGAATTACTCTCTCCAGTCTAGATGGTCTAGATTTATTACACAGGTGGACAATGGTGGTAGGTGTAGTGTGTGGTAGGCGATCACTGTTCACTTTCCAGAATCTTAGCCTTTGTTTCCTCTGATTTTGTTCTACTTTGAGATGTGATTGGAAGTCCCTAGGAACATCAGTTCTGACAGTGTAAAAATTCATAAATTCTGATTGCCTAATCACTTAATTTTAGCCTTTCAACATTTCTTCTAACCTCCCCTTAAATATCTCATGTATCTCATACCCACACATTTCTGATATTTCTCCCTTTCTCTATTTCTATTTTTAAGATAGTTGCTAAAAAAGTGGAAACAAACACAAATACATAAAGTCTCAAACAACAGCAACCATAGCAACAAAAAAGGTCAGGGAAATGCTACAAGATATAAACAACAAGAGATATCCTAGTTAAAACATTATCTGTTAAAGGATGCTATAACTATTTTTTAATTTCTTGGCTCCCTAGATGAGAAAATTGATGTCTTGATAGGTTAAATGTCATGGCCAAGTTCACATGGCAAAATAGGAGCCAAATCATACTGAGAACTCAATGTTCTTTATTATATTCAGCATTCATGTTGACAAAATATCAATATAAAGTATGAAATAGAAAAAGGGCATGGAGAAAGAAGTAGCAAAACCTTTGTGGTCAGTGTTGTTTCACAACAGTCAATGAAATTCCAGTAGCACTGTTCCAAATTCTATGAACACCATATAAATCTGTCTGCACTTGATAAATATTACCATTTTGAAATTATTCCTTTAATGGTATTTTCACAAGCTGTTAATGGCTGTGGTTGATAGAGCCTGCTTCACATAGTCTGATGTGTCACAATTCATGCGATAGTCAGTTTTTTTTTTCCTAGGTTGATGGCCTCTTGTTGACTCTAAGTATAGCCTGCCTACTCCTTCTAACCTTGCATATAATGTATCACACTGCATGCTATGAGTCCATAATACTGAAAGCCCATGGTCATAAATGCCACTTCTATAATTACATAACCTGCTATCTTTCTTATATTGAAAAGCCGCAGAAACAAACAGTTGAGCATTTATAAAGCACGTGGTACATTTTCTTTTCCTTTCTAGCATTATTTATGTAATATAAAATTTAGAATTTGTAAAAATGAAGTTGCAAAATTAAAAATAGAAGGTAGAAGTTTACTAAACATGTAACTTTTATGAAAATAATGATTTATCTCCTAATGAGAAAGATATTGGATTAAAATAATTGCATTCTGGCCTGACAAGGATTTATTTGACTCCAAAGTGAATCAATAAATGCATATTTGTTATTTGGCATATAGATTATGAGTTATTTATATAATATAAAATGTGATAGCAACTATTTCACTCCTTTCAATAGTACTACAGTTTTATCAGTTTTCACTGTCAAAACCATATAATAGCATATTTATATTTTCTTGCAGAAGATGTGCTATTTTACTACTCTTATAAAATTATTCTTTTCATATTTTTGTTAGCGTTTGTACATATTGTCACAGTTGTTCAATGATATCTAACATAATACATATTATTTTTCCAAAAAGACTTGTAAAGTTTTTTTGCCTAAATTTGCCTAAATTATTCTCTGGTGGCTATTTCCTAATTTATTAAATCATTTTTTACTGATTGCATAGAATCCTCAGTTTTTGCTCTAATACTTAATTATATGTTGATTATTTATATTATTTAAAGTATCCACATTATTTATAATATTAAATTAATATTAATTTTTTTAAAATATTTATATTTTTGAATATTTACATTATTAAAACTGTTTTTTTTCATATAAATTAGTAATTTTTTATGTTTTTCCAGAAACAGATTGCTAAATAAAAGAGCATGATATTTTTAGTGCCTTTGGTTGAGTGTTAGATATTGGTTTTCTGTTAGCGTTTGACATAACAAATTTCACCCTATACCTTGCTATTCATGATTAAAAATTAAGGTAACATTAAAATTTGTAAAAAAGATTGTTTGCATTGTCTGTTCATACTCTAAGTAAGATTGGAAACATAATATTTAGAAATTATAGAATTAAATGTAGGAATAGAACATGGAGAGAAATATTATATAGTCCATATATAATCATGGTCAATTTATGTTTAACTTAGAATATTTATGAACAATACATATTTTATATTATAAGAATTCCTATTATAGAATGTAATTAAAATATTATTATAAATATACCACAAAGACTATTTTGAATGACAGAGACTTGTTAAATATAATATGAATGATCAAAATCTTAAAAGCAAATGCTAATTTTAGTGAGTTTATGAAATAAAGTATTGTGGTATGAAATGACTCCTCTGCTAGAAAAACCATGAGAGAATAAGTAATTTTTTCATGTCCTGGGAAATGATGATATGTTATTATAATGTCTTGCATGATTTTTGGCTTAAAATATGGAGACATTTTTCATATGGGGTAAAGATTGTTGATTTTTTTCTTTCTTATTCTTCTTTCCAATTTTAAGTCCTGATCATCACAGTGAGTTAAAGAGATCCACATAAAAATCTCCATGGGAACTCATAATACATTTGTCTCTAATTTTATTTAGCTAATTTCCCTAACACCTACTTTTTCTACTGAATAAATTACAAAACCCCTTTAAAGCCTTTAGACAAATCTTGAAACAAATGATGAATTTTTTTTCTATCTACCATCATTAAGTTAGCCTATGTAGATTCTTTTCCTTTAAATAGATAACTGCTGAGCTAATTATCTATCTATTTAACAGTCTGTATTCTGTCTATTGCGAAGATGATTTGAAGCAACTCCCTGTTATTTATTGACAATGCCAATAAAAGTCATCTAGCTTACATTAATATTCAGATTCTTCCAGGAGAAATAAAAATAACAAGTCTTAAGATCACAATGGTGAAAATGTAAGAATGTCTAAATTTCAACTAACTTACCCTTTCCTTGTCCATCTCCTCTTTCTTAGTCGTTTTTCAGCATCAGGTTTTATATCAATTATACAACAATACTTCATTTTAGCACTAATTATTTAGATTCCATCCAAATTATATCCATGTGAAAATACAGTTTTACAAAGTAAGGGAATAAATGTTTTGAGTTTCTTTTTGAATGTTTTTGTGCATATACAAGATCGGGTTCTCTACTCCTTTGCCAAAATTCCTAGGTCCTATTGCTTATAACTTTTAGCCTCTACCTTGTATCTTTTAGCTTTTCTCTATCCTTGCATAATTCTCACAGTGTCTCCTACTCTGTCCTCTGCCTCTGGAAAACTATTTTAAAGAATTTGAGCCTGAGAAGGATTTAAAGTCTATATTCTGGGAACTTTAGAGATAAAGGGAAAAGCTCGTGTATGATTGGCAATCTGGAATGGAAGATGGAGTGGATGGTCTCAATATTTCCTACTGAAAAATCATATTCATTAAGAAGAGT
>NW_006494613.1:16498699-16502062 GCF_000325575.1 Pteropus alecto
CTGTTCATGGCATTACTAACCCATATGCTTTGTCTGTCTGCTATGATAGAAAGCCAAAACTGTGTTAAGTGTGTATTTTATTAAAAACAAAAACAAAAACAAAAAATGCTTTTTAGGAAGACTTGTTAAACATTTTTTCATTTTAAAAGCTGTCTATTTATTTACTGTCAAAATTAATTAACAATCACAAAAATGAAATGATGGTATTAGACTCAAGACCAAATGGTTTACATGCAATTGTCTTACTAGATATATAGACCAAAGCGAATTTTTTAATTGGAAATTATTATGAACACACTCTTTTTCAAACTTTATTTTGAGTAAGACTGAATCTTTGCATTGTCATTCTTTAATTTGTATATTAACAGTATTTTTATTTCATGATGATTTCACTTAATATTATTTTCAAAGTATTAATACACTATAAAATATTCTTCAAATAAATATTAATTTTTGTATTGAACTTATCATCACTAATATCATTTTGCTCTTTTTTTTTTTAAATCTAGGTGTCTCAGGGGTGTAGATTGTTACCTACTAAAGAAGATTGATCAGATTTATATCCCTGTGTTTTTTTTTTTAGAGTTCAAGGAAAGTGTTGGGTATATAGGAGTCCACAAATTAAATTGATTGACTAGTGGGTTTTTTATATAAACTTATTTTATAAAAGTTTGAACAATGAATGTGTATACTACATATATTATTCTCATCTGCTCACCAGGGCCTGTGCATTATGAATCCAAACATCTTTTAGTAATGCTTATAGACTCTCCAGGTAGTGATTTATGATTATACACAGGAAACAGTTTGTTATCAAATATTCTGTTTAATTATATGAGACAATCACATTGTCATAGATGGGAAGGGATTTACTGAGACCAGATAAATGTGGATTCAAATCTCAACTCTACCCCAACTTATTCCATGCCCTCATACAAATTGTATTACATACTTTTAGCTTTTTATTTCTTAGTTACACAATAATAGTAAAAATACCTAGTGTATGGTCTGTTTAAAGGATTAAATGAAACAATTCTTAATAATTAACTTTTTCTTTTTCATGCTTCAATATAATAGTTGTCATAAGCCAGATTAACTCCAATAGTATTTTCTAAGTGGGGGTTTTCTAATCTAGAAGTTCTTCTATGTAGATCTGGGTAGCATCTGACTTTTATTCCCCATGAGTTTTATCCTGTCCTTTCACAAAGAGACTATATTGCCTCAGTGAGTAAAACAGTGACTGCACATAAAACACTCTTTGTCCAAGGTCTGTGTTTTCTTAGAAATGCTACCACCAATTGATCCATCATCATTAGCTCACTAATGACTAACATTGATTACTGCACTCGATTTAGTTCTACACAGATTCAGGTGGTTTCAGGCTTCCTTCCTAGTGAAAGGATTTGAATTTCCCAAATCTTCACAAGAGAATTGGTTCAAATGAAAATATGCTGTAACAGGACTGCCATTGATTTGTAGTCTTAAGCATTTGGAATTGCTCTGAGTACAATGCTAGACACGTATATATTTGTGGAAAAAATAGAATAGCTGCAGATGAGTGACTTGCAATCAATAAAAAGGACTGTGAAATCAAAATGCCTTTGCTTTTGTATAGTTCAAGTGAATATTCTAAGACCCTTTATAAACAAAAAATAAAATATTTCCCAGATCCCTTCATAAAATAATTCCAAATGCTTTCACACATGTAATTGAAACTGTTTGAAATATAAAGAGGTGGTTCTGTTTGTGAACTAGCTTACTGTGTTATCACATCTGAATTAATTCATTGATCAAAAGAAAGGCAAATAGTTTCTATATTAAAAAAAAACAAAAACAAAAACAAAAAACAAAAAAACAATGGTGGAGGTACCAGTGAAGGGATTTGCCAAATACTTGGAATGGACTTGATTCTCATTCTATAGCAGACTTCTATATATTTGTAACTGAGTTCTAGGCCAGGTCCTGAAAGTCTATTTCAAATAAAAACTGTTTTATTAGATGACTCCTTGATAGAAATTCTATATGAAGCTTTGGATCACAATTGGAAAGTTTGTATTTTAACAGGTAACATATGATCCAACTAACACATAGTCTTGACTCAGAGGCAGTAGAAATATGCTTTTGTTTTTTGTGCTGTCTGTAACAAAATGAATTTCATAAGGGAATCTGGCGAGACTGCATTGACAACATCATTTCACTTTTTTTTTAAACAATCTCTTTTCATCTAATCTTTTGGAGATCTAGCATCTCAAAAAAATTGTTTGCTGCCAGTTTTTCATAGTGACATTCAACTAACACTCAGAGGTTTTTTTTTTTCTTTACTGTTATACATGTTAAGAAAACCTACAACTTTAAGTTAGTATATACATAAATTTTAGAAAAAAATTATGATGGAGCACAGTTTTCTAATACTTATCATTTAAGAGCCTTTTAGAGCTGGACTTAAGGATAGTAGGGGAGCTATTTGATGTGAATTAAAAAGCCTTTCTTTGCTTGAAATTCCTCTCCCACAAAATTTAAAGAAAGATAGAAGTAATTGAAATTTCCAATATAAATTTGCTATTCAGATTTATTTTCTCCAACATCTATTTGAGATGAGTAACTCAAATGGGACATTTGTTGTGATTGGTGGTGTGTGGAGATGTGTGTGGAGTTCTGCTTTTGTAGAAGTAATAATCATTTTTAGTACTCAGTGTTGAAGACCTACCTGGTAATAGAAGGCAGCCTGGTGTGGTTCAGGGACTCTGAGACTATGATGATAGTCCACATTTCCCCTTAAAGCACTACCACTTGCATGTAGGAAATGAAAGGGAGAACAGAACGTTAGAAGAAATAACCAGACCACCTTGTGAAAAAATGTGAAACTGTGTTCCAACTTTCAACTTTGATGAAGCATTTAATATAATGACCCCGAGTGAAGTCACTGCTACCATCATTTATTTACTTGATCAATTTTACTAAGGGATTTGGTCTCAATAAATTTGGAGGGGACCGATTGTGTGATATTATTAAAATGGCTAAAATAAATTAGAGATAGACTTAAATATATTTACATATACATGCACTCACTTGCACATACATATGTGCTCATTTTTTGTCCTTGATTCTTTTTTTTGCATTCTTTAAATAAAATTTTCACCTTTCTTGTCCTTTCAAATTATTCTCACTAATAGTACAAATCATGTTCTCTAAATCGGTCTGAGGGTCTATCTGTACCTTAATTTAGATGAGTTACCCATTGGTTGGTTTCTCTACCTTTGATCTCTTTCTTCCAATTTCTTCTCTGAGAATTCATGATTCTATTTTCTCTTTATCTTTTTTTTTTGTTGTTTTTACCTGACCATTTGTGATGCTTTGGGCAGA
>NW_006494613.1:16502123-16515230 GCF_000325575.1 Pteropus alecto
ATTTTTTTCTTATCCTTTAAACCCCAATACTCGATATCAGTTATAATTTAGACTACATCAGTTCTATACCACATAGACTGTATGACTGTATTTAAGGAAAATGATTATTGGCACAACTTTAAATAAGAGTTTTGTTAAGTGGTGGCAAATATAGAAATTATCAATATTAACAAGATTACCATTACTCTTGTACCTGATGTTATTTTGGATGTAATTGCCAATATCATAAAAGTAAAAAAAATAATTCACAGAGTAAGAAATCAAATGACAACCAATCAAACCTAGAATTCCATCAACATAAGCACAAGACAACACACTTGGCAACCAATAAAAACATAACATCTGAATATGAAAATGCTGGTTAGGTATACAATATAGTACATAAAAAAAAAAAACTACCACAATTTAGTTTTTGATACATTGTTTCCACTAAAAATTCCATTACAGTGTAATGAAATAAAAATATTTTAAAAATTTAAAAATTTAAAAACTACAGTATTCACTTAGCTTCGTGTATATGTTAACAATTTTTCTTAAAGATGGCTGTATTTTCCAATATTTAAGTAATCAGTTTTAATGTAATTTATGTTAAATATGAAAAGATTGTGTTGAAAAATATACTCATAAAGAATACTATTGACTTTTTACCCAGAGCATGTTTTTTTGTTTCAAATAATATTGATATTTTCCTCTTTAAATAGAACATTTCTTCAGTAACTAATTTTACATGCCCCCAAAAGAAAATTTGTTTTGTTTTCCAATAAATTAATATAATTTAAGAAGAAGCACTCATTTTTACTATGGCATACCTTTTCATAATAAAAAATGTATTTTGCAAAACTACTTTCACAGTATTATTATATATGTCAGATAAAATTGCAAAATAAGTTTTTAACATAAGACTCCTTTTCATTAAGTCACATATTGACAATTATCAGAAATAAAAACAACTCTTGGTGCCTATGTGACCTTAGACAAGTCGCTTAACCTTCCTGAGGCTTGGGTTCATTTCCATAAAATGATAAAGCAAAATCAGATAATGTCTCAGATCCTATTTAAAGCTTCCATTTTCTTTTGTTAAATTGTATGTTGCTCTTAAAAAACAAATCTCACCTTTCTTCATTACCTGCCTTATTTCTCTTTTACAGTATGCTGTTATAGCGATTTCCTCTCCAGCTACACATAAATATTGCTAATGACCTAATATATTACTATAAATATCCCCAAACAAGAGACCCTTTGCTGTGTGTATCTGTGCGTGTGTGAGTCGCGAGTGAGAGAGAGAGAATTTTTACTTCCCTCAAAAGTTGAGCTCACCGTAGAATTAATTCTGAACAATAAGTCTAGGCTGCTTTTACTTGAATCTATGCGCTGCTTCCAAGAAAAGCCAAAGTGAATGTGAAGTGGATTCAGAATGATTTGGTGCTAACAATGAAGAGCCCCTGCTGAAAGCTTCTGCCAGACCCCATGCAAGCCCCGCATTTGAGTAAAGGTGTGCTGTGGCTTCCTCGTGACTCCCAATCAACTTAACATTTACTGATCAGTGAGGCTTAGGTCACACTTTCAATGTTGGGACATCCTGAGAGTCAATCGGCATAAAGAATTATGTTCCTTCTTCTCCACAGCATTCTCATTATTTGTGGGGTCTCTTCTCACTCAACCTAAATTCACTTGTACCTAACAGTAGTTTTGTGTTCCCTGTCAGTGCCACAGTCTTCACTGTTATTAAATGACAAATATTAAATTCCTTAGGTTCTGAAATATAATACTCAAAAAAGGCAGAACATTATATAAATTGAATTTATACAATTGAAAAAACTAGTCTTAGAAGTCAAAATATTTCTAAAAATTAACATAAAAAAGAGTTATATTTCAGAATAAATATTTAAACCATTATTACTTAAAGTGGGAAGTAAAAAAATGATTAAAATGATTAGGGCAAAAAAATTATTAAAATTATGATGCCTGATTCTGTTACAGTTATTGCTAGACATTCAATTTTATACACTTATACATGTATATCTTTTTGCTAAAATAAAAAGTACCCCACCATTTAAACTTCTTCCCTTACTGTTGCTTTGAAATAAGCCATATTAAGTTTTCTATTTTGTGTTGTTTTTGTTTATAATTTCACAGAGAATTTATGATTTGACTTGTTAGAAATATTCTAATGCCCTTCAAAATGCAGATATACATGCATTTTCTCATGTGAAAAGTGCTTAATATTTTTATTTTTGAGATTATTTGTCCAAGGCCTGTTTTGAGGCTTCATGAAGGGTATCTTCATGAAGATACCTTGATATCTAAAAAAATAAATTATAGTTGTCCTACTTCACAGGCATTTGTGACAGAAAACTTTCTGCAACAAACTGATGGTGATAAACTGCTCTTTACATTATTGGATTATCAAAAATATTTGATAATTTATTTGGACATAGTACAATTTATTTCACAAATTATAAATATGAGTTTATATGCAAGCTATCTCTGCATTATGCATCCTCACCCCTGGCTTGGAACTCAAGCATTTGTACATCTGGTTCCCTCAAACATGAGTTTAACATTTAAAGGACATCTCAGGTTTCTTATAAACAATCCATGTAAGACTTATCCTGTTTTACTTGAGGTTCTTTTTCCCGGAATTATACTTGACTATGCATATCTAGTTCTCTGTGGAATCCCTAGTACTTTCAGTTTTTGAAGATATAGATACTCAAATATTATCTCTATGTACTTTATCTCTATGTGATGACATTAAGAATACTTTATATGTTAATATGGTTGCAAGAATATTTTATACATGATGTTAACAGTTAGACAAATTTGTGATGTGTCTGTACACCAAACTACATGCTTGCCAGTCTCATAGACCTTTCCTGAGATGCATCATAGGTTCTGTGGGTCCAAAATCTTATTCTTTCCATTAAGTTAGGGAAATAAACATTTAAGGAAAAAGATAAGATTCATTACTACAAATTTAAAGAGATGACTAAAAGTGAAACACTCAAATTTAGAATAATTTGATTACAGATTAACCAAAAACAAAGATTTTTTTTTGAGGGGGTAGATAAAGGTAAAAGGGGTCAAATATATGTTAGGAGATTTGAATTTGGGTGGTAAACACACAATGCAATATGCAGATGATATATTATTGAATTGAACAAAACATATAATTTTATTAAGCAATGTCACTCCAATAAATTTAATAAAAATCATAAAAGAAAACGGATTTTATTTTATTTTAAAAAAAACTTAGTTTTATGTGTATCCCTGTATTTAAAGTAGTAATATATCTGGGAAGTAATCTACTTGTAGACAGGTAGTGACTTTCTAGGGTAATGTGTGATATGATAATTGAATAGAAATGGCATAAATCTTACGGATGCATTATTCTAGATTTGGTGTTAGTTCATCATTTATTTATAAAATTAAAAATATATTACATCTTGCTAAACAATTTTTTTTTCCATGCTTGTAAAATGAAGAGATTTTCACCGTTTTTCATATAACCAAGAAGGAAATCTCATGGCACTAGCTAGAAATAGTTACATCTTAGAGACTTCACAACAAACTGACCTCCTTCAATGGGTAGATATTGACATCTCATTCCAAATAAAGCTATTAGTCAATGATATAGTTTTGAAGCTATTAGTCAATGAGTCTATAGTTTCATTAATGTTCATCAATCCCCAGGATGTTGGTAAGGTTGTCAGATTTTGACCAAGTAATTTTCCAGTAACTATTCTCCCAGTTTTTTTTTCCTTGCATTTATTCTCTCAGATGTTTTGAGATTTTTCTTTGCACGTTAGCATCTTCACATATCAGCTCCAACATATTATTGAGAGATAGTGCCATTGTTCCTACAACAGAAGGAACAACTGCAAAGTCTCACATAAAAGCAAAAAATTTTTTCATATCTCTGCTCTCCATCTCTACAGCCATCCCTGAGTCTGAACCACAAAGCTCTCTTAATGGCATAGAATTCTATGATGTAGGACATGGTTCCATAGTGTAGCGGTTAGCACGTCTGCTTTACACACAGAAGGTCCTGGGTTCACACCTCAGTGGAGCCACGATCCATGGTCTACAGCCATGCCACCCTGAATAAGCCCGATGTCTGATCTTGGAAGCTAGGCAGGGTCAGGCCTGGTTAGTACTTGGATTGGAGACCACCTAACAAGACCAGGAGCTGTGGGCATAAATAATAATAACAATAATGATAAAAAGAATTTTATGATGTATATCATGATCAGATCAACCATAATCTCTCATGCAATAGCTAGCTAAATGCTACTTTCACATCTTCATTTTATTTCTTCCATTTTTAATATTGTCATGTTTTATAGTATATTTGTTTTTTTTTTTTTTTTCTTTTACAGTATATTTCTGGTCATGTCAACTGCCAATTAAAATACTTTTGAAGGTTTTCCACTGCCCTCAGAATGGAGAACAAATGCCTTCTGTGGACTTTAAAAACCTTATCTTATTCAGACTTATTTGATATTGCTCCTATGGAAGCTCTCTGTACTCCAGCTATCATGAATTTCTTTAAATTTTTCCATTATACCATTTTCCTACCCCCAAGGCTATCATACATACTGTTCTGTCAGCAAGACATTTATTTTTTTGACTTCTACCTCACTTTTGCTTAAGCTAACAAACTAGTATTTTTCTTCAGGTCTCAGCTTTCTCTATCCACTCTCTCCCTAGACTGTAACTCCTTTGCCTTTAATATTCTTCACTGTTACCTTATAGAACTTAGTGTACTGGTAATTCTTTGTTTAATGAAAGTCTTTTCTCTAAGTTCCACCTTAACTTAAACTATCCTAGAATATTTATGCTGTTTTCATTAGTCTAGATAAATAAACAATTAAATTTTATATTTATATATACAGATATATAATTAGCATGTTAATTTTTTAATAAAAAGTACATGAGCAATATTCTATTAGAGCATGTAAAAAGTATTTAGCTCTGTGCTACATGCTGTGATAGAGAGGCTGATGGGGTGGGGAGGAAGAGAAGAAGAGAGAAAGGGAAAGAAGAAGAGTACTTTGCAATTTTTAATTTTCAGGAAAGTAAGAACAGTAAAAATAACATTTTTCTATGCCAGAGAACTGCTGTGTTCATGCTGAAATGTGAGGTTTACTTGTTAGAACAGTTTAAATTAGGCTCACGGCAATGATGGTTAAACAGTTGCCAACAACTGCTTCCTGGCCAAAATTCACGTAAAAAGATAATATATCATTTTTCCTTAAGAAAATTGTCTTCAAGTCAACAAAACTTGAGCAGTTTAATGTATGATATTTAATATATATTGATCCAAAATGCACATCTCCTCAGAAAATAATGTAGTGAAGAAATAAAGCAATAATAGCAGATGATTAAAAATCAGGAAACACTTTCAACTGGAATATTGAAAAATGGAGGTAAGGTATTTTTATTTTTTTCATTTTATATTTATTTGGTAAAGTTAGTCAGAGGTTATTAATTCTCAATTTCCTTTGAAAATAAAAAATATCGGATAATCATCTCCAGGGAAAAATGCTTGTGGATTTTGTACCTATATTAAAGGTTTGAGATCAAATACATCATATATATATACTATATCCTTCTTGGCACATTTGGCCTTAACTAATTAATAGACCTGAAAATCCCAGATATACTCTTAGAGAATAGATTCATTTTAGTCTTACATTTGCAAAAAAATATATATATTAAAGAAGATATTTTTAATAATTTGAACCCTCCAAATATATAATAAAAATTTTCTATAACAATTAAGGAATCCATTATCATTAATCAAGAAAAGGAAAAACTTTGTTTAAATCTTATTCTGAAAATTCAAACGTCTAGTAGATTAAAATAAATTATCACAAAATCTTCTGCCATCTTTAGATTTTATCTATAAATAAATTCCCATAGCAGAGAGATGTAGATATTCTCTCTAATCTTGAAAGAATTGTGTGTTATTATACATTCTCCCCACAGATGAAACTATTCCACCCTTATGCAGATAGATGGCAAATTGCCTACTTGTGATTCAAAGGAAATCTGCATAATTTGGTTTTTGAGAAACCACGTTCCAACTCATACAGATTGTATTAAAAAAAAATACTTTACATAACACGAATATAAAGCATATCTCTTTTTAGCATTATTATATGAAGTATATTTTGTTTCAAAATAAAAATATTCTCTATTCACAGTAAATGTGAAATATTTTTCTAAGCTACCTCAAACATTTTTATAGAGAACAAGTATATGTGAGAACAAAACTCTATAAGGTATTTAGCCACCTCATTCCAAAATTATGCCTTCTGTTTAGGGATATATGTTTTTCCATATTCTGGCATTCTTTCTTACTTTGTAATTTGAAAATGCTATTTTGGCCAATTTTTGTTTCTGAAATAAAATACGGCAATTGTACTGGTGTTCATATTTTTGTAATGTATTTCCAGGTAAAAATATGATTAAAGCCGTTCTTTGAGAAGAGCTAATTTTCAGAAAAAGACATTTGATACCTTAAGCTGTCAGTATTGTCACCTAGAAAAACGAAGGGATTAAACTAAAAGTATCTAAGATAAACTCTATTTCTATAACCTATATTCCCCAAGAAAATTATTTCAGTGGTTTGTAAATATTCTTTGAGCTGTTACTATGTATCAAGCCATATCCTAGGCAATGGTGACCATGAGGAATAAGGCATGAAGCTTTGGACCTAGTTAATAGGCACTATCATCTAATGTATTGTTAAAATTTATACTCACTGTGCTCAAGTTACAGCGTGGGTATAAGGGCAGAGTGATTTACTCCATCACCAGGATGGCATAGCAGGAAAAAACTTCTAGAAATTTTAAATTTGAATACAGTCATATGTGTTATAACATCTTCTCACCTTTTTTTTCTTTCTGCCTTTATTATTTTTTTAAATGTAATACTGCCATTTGCGACGATGTGGATGGACCTCGAGATAATTATGCTAAGTGAAATAAGTCAGACAGAAAAAGTTGAAAATCACATGATATAACTTATATGTGGGTAAAGGGGATCAAATATATGGTAGCTAAAGGAAACTGGACTTTGGGTGGTAAACACACAATAGAATATACAGATATTAAATTATAATGTACACCTGAAAATTATATAATTGTATTAACCAATGTTACCCCAATAAACTTAATTAAAATAAAAAGAAAACTAATGATGGAAAAAATACAAACAAACAAACAAACAAACAAAAAACACCTGTGGGCTAATTGAAAGCCAAAAGAAATAAAAAACTGGAAGATGGAGAATGAGGCACTTTGTAATGAATCAATAGTATTATTCAAATCTACCAGATTATGGTACATCTATTTTAGCATAAAAATTTTCATGATAATGAACTGTACTATTGAATTTATAGTAGGAGCTCTTGGTATTTGAGACAAAACAGTAGGGAAATAGAAGTGAGAACAGATGACAAAAGCTCCATCCATACATTATATTCTAAATTTAAAAATGTAAGACTTTTACAGAAAAAAAATTATATTAGAACTCTAGTGCTAAATTATATTAAATTAGAGTGTTATTGACATACAAACAAACAACCTCAGTATAAAATCGTCATGCAAAGAACCTCACCAATACAATCATGACCCAATGGCAGTACTTGAATAAAAAAGTTATATTAGTGATTAATAATTTAATCACCATTTTAGTGATTAATTTTTAAGTTGTCTTCCAAATGAAACACAATAGGCTAAAATTCCTTATATTCTTAAGCTTCACAAAGCATTTTCTTGCAGATACTAGTGTTCTAGATTTCAGAAGCACTCCATTATATTTTCAAAGCATATCTTATTAATAAGAACAAACAAACAAACAAACAAACAAACAAAAACGCCAGACCATACTTAAGGTTCTAACTGCATTTTCAGAGTAACTACAACCAGAAAAGTATAGCTGACCATTACTGTGTTAGTTATCTCAGCCTGCTATAAGAAAATACCAGGAACTTGGTTGCTTGCTTAAACAATAGAAACTTTTTTCACATTCTGAAGGCTGGGAAGTTCAAGATTAAGGTGCAGGCCAAACTAGTTTTGGGTAAAGAACCTCCTCTTGGCTTGCAGACAGCTACCTTTTGCTGTATCTTCACATGGTAAGGAGAAGAACCTCTGGTGTTCCTACCTCTTCTTATAAGAGCACTAGTCCCATCATGGGGCTCCATTCTCTTGATTGCATGTAAACCTACTTACCTCCCAAAGGTCTCACCTCCTAATATCATCACCTTGAGAGTTAGGGCTTCAACATTATAAAATTTTAGGGGGACACAAGCATTCAGTCCATAACACTTCGCTTCCTAGATCTCCTCATCAATCCCACAATTAAGAATCACTAATTTCTGAAGTCAAATAGACTCATATGTTATCTAGTCCATACTTGTCCTATACTTCAGCTGTGGTTATCATATCTTTTAAAATTATTTTCTCTGTATTTATATGCTCTCCGGTCCTCTGCTTCTGAATGTGATAAGCAACATGTGCTTTGGGATGTTGGCATTTGCTCAGCATGCCATGCTATATATAATCTGACTCCTATGAATGATCAGGCTTTAAAAACTCACAAGCTTTACAGAGTTTTCAGGCAAAAAGTTTCAGCTTGAATTAATTCCACCAATTTTGCTTACTTTAAATTGTCCAGAGATACTCGATGCCTATGAGAATAGTTTATGTTTTATCAGAAGAGCTCCTGGTAAAGGAGGAATGATGAGATCAGGATAGAATGAAATAAAAAATATATGGTAACAAAAGGAGATTTGACTTGGGGTGTGAACACATAATGCAATACATATGATATATTTTTTAATTGTACACTTGAACCCATATAATTTTCTTAACCAATGTCATTCCAATAAATTTAATTAAAAATAAAATAATATATATATACATTTTCTACGAAATGAGATAACACTGTACATAATGCTTTTAAAAAAATTGCAATGTAATTAGAACTAACAGGAAGAGAGCCCAATGCGAAAGTATGTCTATGAGAGTCAAGAAATGGGATTACCAAGTTAAAATTTAGTTAGAAAAACAAGATGGAAAATAACAAATTTTGGTGATATTTAAAACCCATAGCACTATGGCTGCATTGAAGATGTAATGTATGAAGATATGTTTTTGCTAATATCATCAATATACTGCAAGAAATTCTCCCAATTATAGTTGTCTAAAAGGTCTTAATCTTTCCATGTACAAGCAAGTTTTTTCCAAGATGATTTAATTGGCTTTAAGTATAAAAAGTACCCATAAAGCAATGTTACTCAGGGCAGAAGTAGCAATGATAATAAATTATCCATGTTAAAACATAGCATTCAAGCCAGGTAATTACTCGAAATATTTTTGTAAATAAAGAGAAATTGAAAAAAAGTTTTATAAATTCTATAGCTAAAGTAGAAGTTTTAAGTCTAATTTTAGGTTCCATTTTAGTACTCTTTACTGAAGAAGGAACATGCACCTTATTTATAATGAAATAATGCAATGTTAGAATAATTATAAGAGAAAGCTGAAAATGTTTTATTTGAGGATGAAGATTCTTCTATAGCCGGTTGTGGCTAAGGACTCAGGTGTAAGCCTGAATTAAATGTTATAGGGGACTAGCTCTTCATACCTTTCTTCTTATCCAATGTTCACAATAGCAAATCATGACCAGAAAGGTAAGCATTCATGAATTATAGTTAATCTGGTAATTTGAAGATAATGGTCAATCAGGAAGAAGGCAGACACTGCTCTCTTATGGATCAATGCTGTCCTAAGGAAAGCATTCAGGGTAAACATAACTATAGTAGCTCTTTAAAAGAATGTGGTCCCTGTGGGCTAACAATGAAATGATATCATAGACTCCCTTTTAATGCAAGTATTGATGAAGAGGCTAATATAAGGTCATTGATATACTGAATAACAGGTAGAATATCCAGGAAACTATTTTCTCAATTCTCAGAACATTGTATGAATCGCCTCAGAGAATTCTAATCTAAGATACTGGGGAAACCGATGTGAAAAAGAACATGAAAATGGACCACAAAGATGAATTGATTTATATAGAAAATAGATAGTATATCATTCTACCACTTAGTGGGCATGAATATCATAAAAACATGCAAGTGAGTAGTTTCAATGGGGAAAAAAAGCAATTCTATCACCATTACTGTAGACATGTCTGGTACAAATCCATGTTTCTTTAATGAGATGTTTGCTTTTACTATATGGAAGGTTGTTAGAAAAATTTGAGAAGTGTTATAGTAGAATTTAGCATTATTGTAACTGGATGAGTATATAAAAATATACAGAAATTTATTAGATATTAAGAACAAAAATGGACAATAAAGAAGGAATCTTTTGTATTGTGGTTATTTGGAGGGTAGATTCTGAGATAGCACATCGGTTAAGTTAGAACATGCAGTATTACTATTAAAGAGAGAACTGTCAATAGACTATTTGTGGTAAAATAGATTATACATCTAAAATTTAAAAAAAGAAGTTTCATTCTACTAATAAATGGAAGTAATTCTGTACATTTATATCAATCTACAGTAGAATCACTTATCCCTGAAAAAAGAAACTACAGGGACAAAATGTGCTGAAACCTGGTTGCACTTTTGGGAAACCAAAGTCTCCAGTTCTAAAATAGTGAGCCATTAGCCTTAGATATCATTTAAATATGCTAAGTACAAAAGTACCAATCTGGTCTGGTAGTAATAACAGAAATAATGGAACATAAATGTTAATAGAATTTCCTCAAACTGTCCTAAAAAGAAGGCATTTTCTGTGTATTTAGGACATTATTCCAATCAAGGGTTAGACTTTTAATATATAGCTGATTGGCTTTTTTTTTTTTTTAATGTAGACCTTTCTTCCCAGAAATAGACATTTTTAAAAATCCTACCCATTTACCATTCTGTATTTCTGACTCCATAAATTCTCTGTTCACTTCCTGAAATTTCATAGCTTTTAATTGATAAAACCATAAGTTTACTTTTAATAAATTCCCTTTTCATGGCATTTTTTACAAAAATTGATTTGTTACCATAATAAATTCAGTTTATGGTTTGGTCTGCCAAACAATACAGGTGAATAATAATTTTTCTTAAAATTTAGTAAGTAAAACAGAGCCAAAGCAGCCCAAACCACCTTCAGAGCAATTTCAGAGGCATTTTTTGAATCTAAGAGTTTATGAAAAAACACTTTCCACTTACTCAGCTATGTTTCTCCTTTATTTTGTTTGCACATATAATTAGATGTCACTGGTATTAGTTCAGTAAACTCTGCTGATAGTCTTCACAGTATACTCTTTATGGATCATCTGACAAGTGGTCTCCAGACTTGTTGGGACACAGTATTAATATTAGGATTTTCAGTAGGCTACTTTTTCTCTCGTTTGTGATGTTTTCTAATTACAAAGATCTTTATCAAATGTATAAGTAGGTTGATATCTGCCATCTAGGATTATAAAATGTTAAATAATCTCAATCAAAATCTTCCATATTTTTTAAATCTTCCTAGATAGAGGCAAATCTTTCCCTGAATTTCTGAAGTCATAAGTGTTTACATAATATATATTATGTATTAAAGCAATGCCATTCTCAACCAGACAAGAGTTCTCTTGATATTTGCATGATTTAAGTCCTCAGGGGTTCTAGCAATACTTCTGCTTAAAATTGTAGATGGCAATTGAAGATTATGTAAATTGAACGCAGCAATAAAAAAGGAGAGTGGCAGATATCCTCCTTATGAGAAGTAGCCAATCCATCCAGGGGTACTTATGCTTGAAGAAGAAGTCAGTGAAGCACCTCCCACTTGACTTATACGTTCATGTCATTTTTATCAGGTGAGAGGATTGAATTTAAAATTGTTGATTAATAACTGTATAAATGATCAGCATAACATAATAAGATTTAAGTAAATGTTATACCCTGATAACATAAAGTAAATATTATTTTCAAGTATCTGTTAATTACATAATTTATGTTTGCCACTAGACTAATTAACTGAAGTAATAAGATCAAGTCATTTAATAAAAATTTACTGCCTGGATTCCCACAAATAGGGGTGGAAGAAGCTCAAAACAAGACAAAACAAACAAAACAAAACAAAACAAAGACAGTGATATGCTGGTATATGTTTAACTATGAACTCTCCACCACCCCCCACCAAAAAAAAAAACAAAAAAAAAACCAAGCAAATGAAATAAAAAATAAAAATACTTATTGTAGTGTTTTGAGATTTTCATGGTGTAAATATTCCCTTCATGGTCAATTTTAAGCTATCAGTAGAACATACTAAAACTGGAATTGGGAGGAGTAATGAACAATCAGTTGTATGAGGTGCCTTCAAAACACCACTGAGAAACTTACGGTGAGCAAAAAACTTCAAAAGTGTCTACTATGAACAGGAGGCTATGTAGTGGCTGGGTGACTGACTATTCTAACCATTGCAAACTGCTTCTCTTATATATATGCTCACTAAATATTTGTTAAATAAATAGATATCTCAAATGAGTTACAATAATTTCTGAGCTAGTTAAGTCTCATTTAGAATACTTCATTCGCTTCCAGATTTTATACTTTAATAGAAATATAAACAAAATGGAAAATATATCAGAGGATAGTAATAAAAATATTGATGCATAGTAATAGTATATAATAACAGTATAATAACAGAAATATATGAAGAAAATTAGAAGGTATTCCTTATGGAAATGGAAATTTCGAGATTACAAGATAATCATCTTCAAGTATTTAAAGTGCCATTTTAAAAGCGATATTTTATTTTCTTATGTATGGCTTTAAGTAGAAACAAAAAAAGAAATATTATAGACAGACTGGCTTACTATAAAGAAGATATTTTTAATAATTTGAACCCTCCAAATATATAATAAAATTTTTCTATAACAATTAAGGAATCCATTATCATTAATCAAGAAAAGGAAAAACTTTGTTTAAATCTTATTCTGAAAATTCAAACGTCTAGTAGATTAAAATAAATTATCACAAAATCTTCTGCCATCTTTAGATTTTATCTATAAATAAATTCCCATAGCAGAGAGATGTAGATATTCTCTCTC
>NW_006494613.1:16516056-16520231 GCF_000325575.1 Pteropus alecto
GCAGGAATGTTTTACAGAAAAGATAATGTTTGAGCAGTTTAAGAGAGAAGTAAAATTCACAAGGGGCTCATATAGCCCACCATCTATTACCTTTCTTTAAAACCAATATATATGATACATATATAAAAAACATAGTTATCATACTAATAATTTATAAGTTCTACTTTATATTTTTAAAATAATTTACAATATCCTTAAAAATTATTTACTTCAAAATAGTAAATACTTATTTAAGGTACTTGGAGAGCATATACTAGTTTGTGTAAATATTCTTATGGCAGTTTTTTCCAAATTTAGAATTTCATTAAATTTTTGAACTAGTTACTTCATCTCCCAGTAAGTATAATACAGTGTTTACAAAGCCCATCCATCGGATAACTAATATACCTAAGAAAATTATGTAGATAAAAGTTCTCCACGTTTTCAAAATTCAAGGTCTTTTGCTATGGTCAGAGAAATCTGTGACTGGAATATACTAGAACTAAAAAAAATAGTTTTCATAACTTGCCTAGCTGAAGCCAAAAGCCACTTGTCTCTTCTTAGTTTATTTGACCTTTCAACTTTAGTAAACTGTGTGGACCGCTCCCTTCAAGAAACACATTCCCTTCCATGTTTAGTTCATGTTTCCCCTTACCACTAGCCTCTCTTTTATTAGTTCCTCAGTTCACCTGGTCAAGAAGACTACTATATGTTGGTACATTTCTTCTGTTTTTCTCCTACTCTTATACCTCTGTCTCCTTAGGACACCTCCTCCGTTCTCCTGATTTCAGTTGTCAGGTATTAAAAGGACATCTCCAGACTCTCTTTTTTAAATGTCCATTTGAATCTCTCATATAGCCAAAAATTTCATGTGCTGTATTCTTTCCCATAAAGTGCTTTTCTTCATATATTTATATCAGAAAATAAGCACCTATGTAAGACAGCTAGTTATCAGGACAATGTTCTTTTTTTTTTTTTTAATTCTTAATTCCGATATGTTCAATCCACTTCCAAAATATCTTTTTTTCAATGTCAAATACTTTGTATTCATGTCAAAATACATATGCACATGAGGGTACATTTATCTTTTCAACAATGCAAAAAATGCAATTAAGTACAAGATTACTAACAAAATGTTACTTCAACTTGAAGTGGTTTGTTGATTTAACAGTATGAAAAGGAAATATGAGAGTCATCTATCACCACATTTTACATACATTATCTCATCGAATCCTCATGTAAAGGTTATGTTTTATATCTCTAAATTATTTTACCTTTCCAAGGTCTCATAGCTTCCCTCATTCTATTTGATAATATCGAAATACTCATAATTATATATTAAACTCATTATGATAAATGGCCCTTGTTTCGTTGCTAGATTTTGACAAGCTTTGAGATTTTGCGTCCTTGATTAAAATACATTTTTACCTGAGCATCATGCTCCTGAGAAACAAGTTGATTTAGGACTATTCATGCAAATTCATGAGAATAACCAATATCCAGTTGTCAATAAAACTCACTTAAAGTAGAATGCAAAAAGAATTTGCTCAAATTCTTATATTCAGTGGTGAGCTGCTGTGATGGTGGAGGCTTCCTCCTCTTTGTTCTTAGAGTTGCCTCTCTGGAGCTATTTCCACATACTGAATAACATATCTCTTAAAGTTTAAAAAGCATTTCTCCTTTATGACAGATAGAATAACATATAGAGTAAGCATTGTTTCTTTCTGTTGGCCATGTTACACTAACTTATTTCATATTAAATTCTGACTGATAACTTTCAAAACACATAGACATAAAACACCTCCTGATTGTTTTCTAGTTTTATATATATATATATATAACTTTTATCCTACCTTGAGTCCAGCAATATTGCTAAACATAGAACATCAAAATCTTGCATCATGCTCCTGGAAATTTCCAACTAAATTGACACTGATTCATTAATAAATCACCTTGAGATGTTTGACTAGTTATGATTCTACACTATATCAGTTCACATTTATTAGTCTTATTACAAGATTATCACCAATAATTTGTCAGGAACTTTACTAAAGTACTAATGTGCTGTGTCCACCACATATATACTGTTATAAGTACTATCAGGGGCAGGTAAAATGTGTTAAGTTAAAGATGTATACTATAAACCATAAAGCAAGCAAAACAACAATAAGCACTGCCTCAAGTTAATGCTAAATAGAAGAGGAGAGAAAAAAGTAATTATGAAACTACACAACTCAGGAGAAAGCAGAAAAAGAGGAAATATAGATTATCAAGTTGATTAAAAAATCAAGACTCTACTATATACTGCCTATTAAAAACCCACTTTAAATACAGAGGTGCAAATTGGATAAAGGTAAACTAATGGCAAAATAGGTATTATGCTAACATTAATCATCAGAAAACTAGAGTGGCTATATTAGCATCAGAAAAGTAGATTACAGAGTGAAGAATGTTACCAGACACAAAAAGAATAATTTTATAAATGATAAACAGGTAAATTCATTATAAGAGGACATGATCTTAAATATTTATGTATTTAATAACAGACCTTCGAAATACATGAAGCAAAAAACTCATAGAATTGGAAGAAGAAATAAACAATTATATTAGAGGTTTCAATACTTCTCTCTCAGTAGTCGATATAAGAAGTGGCTAAAAAAACTAGTAAGATAGAAGACTTGAGCAACACTATCAACCAACTTGACCTAATTGTCATTTATATAATATACCATCCAACCACAAAATACACATGTTTTTCAAGTGTCCGTGAAATATTTTTCAAGATAGACCATACTTTGGGAAGGGCCATATAAAAAAGTCTTAATAACTCTAATCTGCCACTAAAACTAGGAGAAGAGAGGGAAGTAAAATTGCCTTGAGTTTTTCTGAATATAGAAGTGATAATTACAGAAATTCAGATTCAATGATTTGAATTCTAGTTTCTTCTTTTATCAGCTGTACACCATCAAGAAATTTATTTACTGTTACACAACTGTGGCTTCTGGGTCTGTAGCAGTAATGATAATACGATGATTCTTGTCTTATCGGGTTGACACAAAAGTTGAATGAAATTACTTTATTAAAGTTCTCATTCCATACTTATTATATATTTTAACCTTATATCAAAAACACATTCATTTCAGGACACAAAAAATCTGTATGTTTCCAGACTATTTGCATTATCATTTTACCTCTGCTGTTTTCAATTATGCACTATTAGCTATAATTTTTACAAGTGTCCTAAACTCTCTTTCATGAAAAAAAAAAATCTGAAAAAAATTAAGAGCATAAAACACTTTGGTTTCAAAATTAAAAACCTTTTAAAAAATAAAAATACTTATTGTAGTGTTTTGAGATTTTCATGGTGTAAATATTCCCTTCATGGTCAATTTTAAGCTATCAGTAGAACATACTAAAACTGGAATTGGGAGGAGTAATGAACAATCAGTTGTATGAGGTGCCTTCAAAACACCACTGAGAAACTTACGGTGAGCAAAAAACTTCAAAAGTGTCTACTATGAACAGGAGGCTATGTAGTGGCTGGGTGACTGACTATTCTAACCATTGCAAACTGCTTCTCTTATATATATGCTCACTAAATATTTGTTAAATAAATAGATATCTCAAATGAGTTACAATAATTTCTGAGCTAGTTAAGTCTCATTTAGAATACTTCATTCGCTTCCAGATTTTATACTTTAATAGAAATATAAACAAAATGGAAAATATATCAGAGGATAGTAATAAAAATATTGATGCATAGTAATAGTATATAATAACAGTATAATAACAGAAATATATGAAGAAAATTAGAAGGTATTCCTTATGGAAATGGAAATTTCGAGATTACAAGATAATCATCTTCAAGTATTTAAAGTGCCATTTTAAAAGCGATATTTTATTTTCTTATGTATGGCTTTAAGTAGAAACAAAAAAGAAATATTATAGACAGACTGGCTTACTATAAAGAAGATATTTTTAATAATTTGAACCCTCCAAATATATAATAAAATTTTTCTATAACAATTAAGGAATCCATTATCATTAATCAAGAAAAGGAAAAACTTTGTTTAAATCTTATTCTGAAAATTCAAACGTCTAGTAGATTAAAATAAATTATCACAAAATCTTCTGCCATCTTTAGATTTTATCTATAAATAAATTCCCATAGCAGAGAGATGTAGATATTCTCTCTC
>NW_006494613.1:16523903-16536592 GCF_000325575.1 Pteropus alecto
TCAATGAGTTGAATTCTAGTTTCTTCTTTTATCAGCTGTACACCATCAAGAAATTTATTTACTGTTACACAACTGTGGCTTCTGGGTCTGTAGCAGTAATGATAATACGATGATTCTTGTCTTATCGGGTTGACACAAAAGTTGAATGAAATTACTTTATTAAAGTTCTCATTCCATACTTATTATATATTTTAACCTTATATCAAAAACACATTCATTTCAGGACACAAAAAATCTGTATGTTTCCAGACTATTTGCATTATCATTTTACCTCTGCTGTTTTCAATTATGCACTATTAGCTATAATTTTTACAAGTGTCCTAAACTCTCTTTCATGAAAAAAAAAAATCTGAAAAAAATTAAGAGCATAAAACACTTTGGTTTCAAAATTAAAAACCTTTCAACTAATATCCTTGTTAGGCAAAATGCTTTGTAGTGCTTGACATGACCCAATCTGTCTTAAGAAGCGAGTTTCTTTCAGTGACCACCAGTACACCCACAGAAGGGTGGACCCATCTCACCTGAAAGGAACGTTCTTAGATAAGTAGGCTCATTAAGTTGTTTACTGCCTTGGAATATATATCTCTTAACAAGCACATGCCACTTGCCTACAAGCCACCCGTGTTCCTGGAGGGTGTATATATCAACCCCCACAACCCTTTTTGGTGCAGAGGACCGCTATCTTGCTGCTGTCCAAGACTGCTTCTGTAGGTAAGTTCTCTTCAGAAACTCTGATTAATTCTGGAATTGTCAACCTCCTTTTTAGGTCTCTTGTCCTGTCATTCTTTGGAGGTTGATTCCGGTATGCCTCAGGAAATTTTTCCAACAAACCTGTTAATATGAAGTTATTTTTTTAAGCTTTGCTATTAAAATATTACTACTAAAATCAATTGAGTTGAATGTTATCATCTATGTCTTTTTTCTTTTAGCTAATCCAGGACATTGATTTTTCATTATTGGAGGGGTTATATATGTCAAATATATTTTTAAAAACTTATTGTTTTTTAATCTCAAAATAAATTGTATACATGTATAAAGTCAGAGGATTGGTTAAATAATTTTTATTCATTTATAGTATGAAGACATTAAATTTGTTTTTGAAAAATTAATGACAGAAAGATAATTTAGGTTACATTTAATTTTTTAGTTTACAAAACTATGTAGAATGTAATTCATGTATATGTGAGAAAAAATCTTGAAAGCATAGATATTCAAATGTTAACAGTGAATGTAAGATCACAGATGATTTTTATTTTTTCATTATTTGTATTTTGATATATCTCAAAATATACATATATATAATACTTTTGCAATAAGAAAAATGAAAAATTTATATTTTACATTATGGGAAAATCTTGACTGAATAATAAAATGTGTACATGAATAACTCTGAATCAGAAAACATGCAATTAGTTCAATCAGGCACTTTATTTTCTCCAGAAATGACTGATGTTACATTCTTTTAAATCAATCAATAATTTGTTCTGGTATCAGTAGACATTCTCTGAGAAGTGATTTTGGAAGAAATTGTACTTATTGAACATAATTTGCTTTATTTTTAAAAGTAATTTTTCAGAATTCATTTATTACTACAGGTGCTGCCTTATGAAAATATCATTTGTCCATTGTGCATTCAAGTGGTTAATAGGCTAAATCTCTCTAATTATAAGGGAAATCAAGATGTGTTGACACTGCTATTTTGGGGAGTGACAACTCTGGGTCTGCCACATTCTGACATTCAAACTACACCTTAATATAAAAAAACATTTTCTGTAAAAATAATTACTCTGGAAATAATTCGCAGAAGAAAAAAGTTGCCTATATTTTGTCAGATTTGTCTAATCAGCTGTGACATCGATTCCCACACCCCATATCCCTTCAGATTTAAAGCCCAAAGAGTTAATAACAGAATATAGTGCATTAACTACTGCTAAGATCTTCTCTTTACCTGGTTAGTATGAAATTGCAGAATGGGCATAAAGCTGAGAAACAAGAAGCATGGGTTCCAGCTTGGATTCTGAGATGTGACATTATCATTGTAACTTCGAATCAATTCACTTTCTCATCAGATGATTCAACTACATTTTCTCCAAGCTACATTTTGGATCTAAATTTCTGTTATTTCTTTTTAAATTTGCTTTTGGATTTAGAAGGGAGTTTATAAGCCTCCAAGACATCTCTATTTCCCCTACGTAGCAACTTTGGTCATTTGCAAGGCTGGTTTTGATGAGACATTTTTCTACTTTAATTCACAAGTTTCATTTTAACCATCGTCAGGAGAAATAATTTCTCACAAAGAAGACTTTGAACATTTTTATAAATATTTGTTTATAAACATTTATCATAATTTAATAGATTTGGCAGCATAAGTTTATATAGGTACCTCATATTTATAATTCCTTATAATACCTATCAATCAATACACACTATCTCTCTCTTTCAAGAAAATCCTGAGTGACCCTGAATTTATAAAGCTTTCTCGACTCATGTTTCAGCAACTTCTATGTGATGGATCAAAAACTACATTCTCTAAATAGCGATTAATTTTCTTGCTTCATTAGTCAAATTTAGGAAAATTTAGAAAATGTATTCCCATATGCTTCTCAGATTCCTAAAAACTGCATTCTCTTAAAGTGATTAATTTTCTTCATTAGTCAAATTTAGAAAAATTTAGGAAATGTATTTCTATACGCTTCTCATATTCCTAATTTGTTCAATGTAGTTTTAAATAATTAAGAAAATTACAGCTAATTTAACTAAAATAAAGGGTGCTGAAAGATATACATAGAGATTTTTCTATGACACAGATTTTTCTATGACTGCTTACTATAAATAAAATAAATGTCCTGAAAATTTGAAAAATTTGAAATATAATTTGTAAGTTTACACTTCATAATATTTTTATCAACAACATTTGTTTAACCCTAAAGTGTATTGGTTGATTGCCAAAGTAAGTGTATTGGTTGATTGCCAGAACACTTAAAATTGGTAAAAAGAGAATATTTACGCCTTAATTTTCTAGAAGATTGTGAATAGCAGTATATTTGAATTCATTAAAGTAATAATCCATAAAAAAATGAGAAACCATTCAGTAAATCTACAAGCATCCAAGTAGAACTCATTTAATGACTTCAATTAAATGGTGGCTAAAGTAATTTCTTAAAAGTTTTTCCCCCATAATCGATATTTATCATATCTAACATGCAAAAATTTGAGAAATGTGTGTTAGTCATATGTTTTAAGTATAAAGTTATCCAAATTCAGGTCATTTTTATTTCAACTATAATCAAATTCCACTGTCCTGAATTTATATTACGGCTTACAAATTGCATATTTTTCAAATAAGAAAATAACCTCATTTATATTTCTCTATAGTATAAATATGTTTACTAATTAGTTTTTCTTGTCACTCTTCAGTTTGCATTACTTGAGCTATTTTGTTCATTTCTTTTATTTTATCTTTCATGCATCACCATATTTTACCACCATAAACAAGAAGCACATCTATTACTAATTGTCAGAATTACAGCCACAGTAACAATAACACCAGCTACCATAAATTATTTAGAAAACTATAGTTTTTCATGAGCATAATACATGTTTGACTTGTTTGTGAATCCCTTTCCATCACAACAAGTTTTTTCAAAATGGAATCCTCTGCTTAGATATGTAGTAGAATTCAGCATTAGGCCCAAATCTCACTTACTCCTCTATCCTTGACCTTTGCCTTGTAAATTTGCCTTGCTCTTCTTTTGTAGGTGTACATAATTCCCTATCTCTAGGCTCAGCCATGTTTTGGCCAATCAAATGTTAGCAGATCTGATGCAAGGAGAGTACTAAGAGAGCTTGTATGATTGAGTTTTGTTTCCCATGTTCTTGTACCACCACAATGAGAAGGACATGCTTAGGTTGACTGCTGGTCTCAGAAGGATGAGAACCAGATAAAGTAGAGATGTCCTAGACTAAAGTGAGTCAGCTGATCTACTGCCACAAGAATAAGCCTGGCTGAGATCAGCCAGTTTTCAGCTGATACCCAGACTTGTAAGAAATAAACATGTATTGTACTGCACCAAAGAGGTTTTGTGGTTGTTTGTTATGTGCTAATTTTCTGATGATAGCAAAATGATACAAGATCTTTCCAAAATTATCAGCCATATGAGTAATAGTTATAAAAAGATTGATAGTCTGAAAAATATTTTTCATTAGATAAATCATATCAATTGAAAAAGTATCATTCACACACATAAATCTTGTGATAAACTTCTTAGTCCATGGTAGATTTTAGATCTGTGCTGAATAATGTGTTAATGCCATGCTATTTTTATTATCTTCTATGTGTTTCCTGCTTTTGTTGCTACTTTATATTTTAAGATATTTTAAAAAGATTTCAAGATTAAATTATAAGTTTTAAAAACCTTTAGGGACTTATTTTTTATTAATATTTGAACTAAATCACTTAACTTTATTAACAGGTATTTGGAATCCATTTTGAACAATTGGGTAAAATAATGCTCAGGTCAACTATACATTTAGTGAAAATTTTCTCAATATCCCACATCAAATATTCCCCTTCCTATGTTTCAATTCTACATTTTTCTAGCATGATACTGAACATTTAATTATAGATAGGTAGGTAGATAGATATAAAAAAAAATGCCTATCTCTTTCTTTGAGGATACTGATTATTCTCAGTAACAGAGTAGTGAAGGTGTCAACAAATCTAGTTTTGGAACTTATCAGATAAATCTGAGGAGTGTAATGGTTAATTTTATGTGTCAACATGATAGAGACATGTAGTGCCTTATCTGGTTAAGCATTATTGAGGATGAGTCTATGAGTGGTTTTAGATGAGATAACATTTGAATAGAGAGAATAAAGTAGATTTTCCTTTGATATATTTATATCAGTATCCTCAGATTTTCTATTTCAGTCACCTATGCCTTCAAACAAAATTGCATTTTATATATACATATATTTAATCAACCATATATATCACTTTATTTTTTAAAAAGATGATTATAAATATTTCCTTTCTTCCCTTTTTCTGCTTTTACTATCTCACCTCTTTTGTTTGTTGATTTATTTTCAGTTTCTCGAGGTGTATAAAGTTTACAGTTTGTCCTATAATTGCATTTTTTTCCCATCATTAAATGATAACTCTGGAGCCAAGTTCCCTTTTTCATTCTGAACGAATTACCATTTTAATATTTTAATTTCCTCCATAAACACTACCATACTACATAAATGTTTGAATTTTGTTCCCCAAAGATTCTCCTCCAACCTCCTCCTGAAGCCTCAGTCATTTTTCTCTAACTTGGTATGATTGTTCTATAGACCTGCTGATCTTTGATCCTGGAATTTCCCCATTGCTGTCCTTTGTTAGATCTACACTTTTTTGATATTATATCTTTTTCTTTAATTATTTTGACAAAGTAAATCTTCAAATAATTTCTAAGGAAGTGTGCAATAGAAATAATACATTTTTAATACTGAAATTTGTTCATGAAGTGTTTTTATTCTTTGCTTCCACTTGAATGATATTTTAGCTGGATATAAAATTCTACATTAAAAACCATTTTTTCCTTAGAAATTAGACAATCTTGTTTCTTTTTATTCTACCATTGAATTGTATTGACATGAATTAATATGCTAGACAGATTATTGTTCTTTTGTAAGAAATTTGCATACTCACTTCTACTCATCCTTTTCTTACACTCACATGACAAGCTTTAGAATCTAATTTTATTCATAATGATATAGAACAGTGCTTACTCATATGATAGACACTTACACACTGAATGTGGCTAGTATTACCTAAGGAAAATATTTTAAAATTTTATTTGATTTTAAGTAATTCGAATTAATATTCTATTCAGTTATTGGAAAACTTTTAAGTATGTTTGGAGTAACTTGGTCATTATTGTTTTTCTGTCACAGAACAGATACATGTTTCATGTTCATTTCCTCTCATATATATATATTCTCTTGGTCTTTTTTGTTCTACATTTTAGAAAATATTCTTATTTTTTTAATTCTATTAAATATTTATTTTTTGTTTTTGTAAATTTTAAAAAACTTTTTGTGTTTAGATGCTGTGTTTCTGAAATTTCTTTGATAATGCCATTTAGAATTCATAATTTGTTTGCTGAACTGTTTGTTAAAGTTCTCTACTCTTCCTAATTTAATTCATTTTATGAGTTTATGTTGGTGATCTTGGTTTTTTTTCCTTGATACTGCAGTCTCATAAAATATTGGGGAATCTTAGATGTCCTTTCCTTTTTAAGGCAACATAAAAGTTGAGTTCTATTACTGTGTATGGAGGCATAACTTGTGAACTGACATGGTTACTTCAGGAAGGAAGTAATATAGACACTGATAAAATATTGGGAAAACACCTAAATTACAGAGTATATTATTACTCTAGGACAGTAACATTAGCATTAATTGTTCTAGTTTATTTCTAACAGTTTATGCAACTTTTTTTAGATAACTCTCTAGATTAATTGATTGATTATTGCTGGATGATAAAATGCAAGCTACATGGCTGGAGCAGTGATAGAGAAAGAGAAGGATGCAATTATTCGACATAAAGGCTTTCTTTTAGTTTTTTATAAATTTTTTGATATATAACTGACATGTAACATTGTATAAGTTTAAGATATATAATGTGTCAATTTGATACATTTATATGTTGCAATATGAATACCACCATAGCATTAGCTAGCATCTCTATCACCTCAGTTTTCTTTTATATATATTTTTTAATTGAGGTAACATTGGTTAATAACATTATATAAATTTTAGGTGTACATCATTATAATTTGATGTCTGTATACGCTACTGTGTGCACACCAACAAAAGTCTAGTTTCTGTCATCATACATTTCACCTTATTTAACCATTTTGTCCTTTCTCTAGCCCCCTTCCAATATGTTATCTGTATCTATGGTTTGTTTTTGTTTTGCTTGTTTTTTGCTTTTTGTTTTATATTCCACAAGAATGAAATCATACAGCTTATGTCCTTTTCCATCTGATTTTTTTACTTAGCATAATATCTTCAAAATCCATATTGTCACAAAAGACAATATTTCATTTTTTTATGGCTAAGTGGTATTCCATTGTATATATAACACATCTTTTTTATCAATTAATTTGTTGATGGACACTTAGGTTATCTCCATATCATGGCTACTATAAATAATGCTGTAATGAATGTACAGTTACATATATCTTTTTGAATTACTATTTTTTGTATTCTTTGGATAAATACCCAGAAGAAGAATTGCTGGATCAATTCTTAATTTTTGAAGGAACCTCTATACTATTTTCCATAGTGGTTGTACCAATTTATAATCCCAACAGCAGTGTATGAGGGTTCCCTTTTCTCCACATCTACTCCAACACTTAATTCTTGTCTTCTTGATAATAGTCAATCTAACGTGAGAGGTGATAAGCTCATTATACTTTTAATTTACATTTCCCTAATAACTAGTGATGTAGAACATGTTTTCATGTGCTTGTTTGCCATCTGCATGTTTTCCTTGTGAGGATGTTCAGATCCTCTGCCCATGTTTTAATCAGGTTGTTTGGTTGTTGATTTATATGAGTTCTTTATATTTTTTGGTTATTGCAAATATTTCCCATTTGATTGGTTGCCTTTTTGTTTTGTTGATGGTTTCTTTTGCTGGGCAGAAGCCTTTTAGTTTGATGTAGTCCCAATTCCCACCATTCCTCCATGTTTTCTTTTACGCATTTTTTTTTGTTTCAGGCCTAACATTCAAGTCTTTAATCTATTTGGAGTTCATTTTTGTGTGTGGTATAGGTGGTGGTTTAGTTTCATTCTTTTGCATGTAGCTGTTTAATTTTTCTAATATCATTTATTAAAGAGACTTTCCTTTTTCCATTGTATATTGGTTCTCATAAATTAGTTGTCTGTATATGTGTGGATTTATTTCTGGGCTCTGAATTGTTTCTTTTTTTTTTTTAACCAATACTATACCATATTGTTTTGATCACTATAGCTTTGTAATACAGTTTGAAATCAAGTAATGTAATACCTCCAGCTATGCTTTTTTTTTTTTTTTTAGATTTACTTTGGCTATTTGGGGCCTTTTGTGGTTCCATATAAATTTTAGGATTTTTTGTTTTACTTCTGTGAAAAATGCCATTGGGATTTTGATAGAGATTACACTGGATCTGTGATTGCTTTAGGAAATATGGACATTTTAACACATGTTAATTCTTCTAGTCCGTGAGCAGGAATATCTTTCCATTTCTTTACATTTTTTTCAATTTCTTTCAAGAATGTCCTGCAGTTTTTAGTGCACAGGTATTGTAGCTGCTTTGTTAAGGTTATTCCTACATAATTTGTTCTTTTCGTTGTGATTATAAATGGGATTATTCTCTTAATTTCTCTTTCTCTAATTTTGTGATCAAGAAATAGAAACACAACATATTTTTGTTTATGAAGCCAGAGTCCAATGTGCCAACTTAGCTGCTGCCTCTCTGACCCTCCTTTGGGCTGTCGTGTGGGTGCTGCATTCTAACTACTACACCTCTACCAGATTCACTGGGTCTGTGGGCTCAGCTGTGGCAGCTGGAGGACTTTGTCTATGGAAACCACCCCTTTTCTTCTCTCCCTCACACACCATTTTGCCTCTCTACACATTCCAATATGTCTACCTTTAGATGTGTGCGGATGTGTGGATCTCTTAGGTGTCTTAGTGTGTTGAACAAGGGACTTTGTTGGGTTCTAGATGACTGACTAGTTGTAGATTAAAGGAGAAGTCTGTAGGGGTCGTTTTACTTTGCCATGACACTGACGTCACTTCCTATTATTTTTTTCCCTCCACAGGAACAACTGAGATCTAGGCTGTGAGTGAATTTGAAGTTTATAATACAGTATTTTTATCTATAATCACTATGCTGTGCATTAGATCTCCAGGAATTATTTATCTATTAGTTTCAAGACTATACCCTTAAACAACATATCCCCAATTCCCATATTTCCCAGCCTCTGGTGGTACTTGCTATTCTATTCTATGTTTTTATGAGTTCAACTTTTTTAGATTCCATGTGTAAATAATATCATATAGTATTTGTCTGTCCCTGCAAATTTTCAATTGATTGTTTGTTTCAGCCATACTTCTGACTTGAACATGACTTCTTTGCCTTCTTCAGAGTTCTTCAGGTCAAAATGACTTCCTTAATTATTGATTTTATCATTTCCTTTTTTCCGATTCATTAGGCGCCACTCCTTCACTTGATTTATATAATTTAGAAATTTTCCTTCTTGTTGCTGTGAGTTGGCCTTTTCTAAACCTCTACCGTATTTTGTTACATAATACGAGAGGAGATGAATGTGTTCGATGTGTTCAGACCACAACTTTGAAATAGATTTTTATTGCAAAGTGGACGGTCTCTACTTTATTGTCATCTCTTAAAAAAACTGAGTTTTCTCCAGTGCACTTTAGTAAAGAATAAAGTAGACATAAAGTTCATTTGTTTTAGTTCTTATGACCAGGGATATTATGTCGAAATGTAATAATTCATTTCCTGTTACATTTTAGTTATTTTCTGATTGTTCATGGTGTATTCAACTTTTTAAAGTAATATTGTTTATGTTTTAAAATAATAGCTCAGTGCAACCTTGAAAGCATCTTTGATTATTGAACATGTTTTCCATTCTATCAAGCAATAGCATAATATAACACTATGTATGGCACAAAATTATGGTAAAATACCTCTTAATATATTTTTCTGGGTACATTATCCACTCATCTATTAGATTTCATATAGTATTTTGTAAAATTATTAAATGTGTCATTAAAAGTGACATCAAATTAGAGCACTTTATAATAATAATAATAATAATGAATAGATTAATTACAAGGTTATCACAATTCCTATCCTTTATACATTAATGGGGCAACTTAAAAATAAAATCTAAAATCTGTTCGATTTTAGTTCTTTTAAAATATCAGAGTTTGTGGTAGGAAAATTGAATCATATTTATATAAAGAACTTTGGATTATGCAAAATAAAGCATTTATTATTTATAAAGTATAGCAGCAGTTATAAAACTAAAATTCCACCAAAGGAAATAAAAACTGATAACCTAAGAGGGAAGATTTTTTTTCTATTTGATATGCATCAGTCAAAGCAAAGTTAAATAAAATTTAAATACATGCTATTGTTGTTTGCTAAAACAATAAAAAAATTACCTGATCATGCAGTCATTAGCAGCTTTGAGTAGTTTGCTCTGAATTAATTCCACTCTGTTGGGAGATTATTACAAAAGTTTCTAACTTTTAAGGTATGCTAAGACAAAATTTTATAAGGCATACTACTTTAAATTGGACTATAGTCAGCATAAATAAATGGAACACACAGGTTGTACTTTCTTTCAAGTATCAGGCCACTGCTGTCTTGAGTTATAAACAGTTATTTTAAACTTTGATATCACATACCAAGCCCATATATTGAGAACCAGGGTTCTTTCAGTTCAAAAATTTGTCTTGGTAGAGTTAATGAAAAAAGAATTTTGAGGGTGATAACATTGTGTTTCTAAATTCAGGTCCTTTTGTTCTTTTAATAACAGTGATTTTCTTAATGATCTTCTAATTAAAATATTGTTCTCAGTGCGTTGTTTACATTTTCAAATGTGTAGACATTTTCACTGTCATGAGGAATAAAGCTGTATAAAATTTGTACATTTTTATTTATGATGTGGGTTCTCTTATACTTCTGAGTAGGTGAATAGGAGTAAAACTTTATTGCTTTTTTTACTTCATCTGTTGCTTTATATTTTAAGTATAACTTCAGAACAGTGGGATGATAGACCTCATAGCACATTACTACAGGAATAGTAAACTATAACTTATGAATTTTCATCTTCATTAACAGAATCTAAATTTTGTTGGAGGTGGCATTGTATCCTGCTGGAATACTGTATTCCACAGTACCACTTGAAGAAAAGGGCAATATTGGACATAATACTGGCCAATAAGATATAAACAAAAGTTGATATTTGAGTTTTCCTGAAAGTTTCAGAGGACAGATTCAGTTGGATGGTACTTTTGGTTTTGACATTACTTTTTTCTTCCTGGCTAAAGTATTGACATCAGAACTGAAGTTATAGCTGCCATCTTAAAACTGACCATGGAGAAAGAACACATTCAAAGTGACCTCAGCCCAGCGATCTTTGTGCTACTACTATAGATTGAGACCACCTACTTCCATTCTTCTGGTTACTTGGGAAAAACTAAATAAACCTCAATCTTGTTTAAGTCACTATTATTTGGAATTTCTCTTGCATGCAGCTGGATTTAATCTTTAACTGTAATACCTCATTTTAAAAAGACTGAGATTCCTTGTGGAGCATTTAAACATAGCACCCACACCCAGTTAAATTTAACCAGTTAACTGAGTGAGATAAATGGGGATTGCCATTTTTGAAAAGCTCTCCAGAAAGCCTCAGGTTGAGAAAAACCATTCTTCCTAGAGTTCCTTTTGCTCTATCCACACTATAAGGATGGTATGTTGACTAAAATAATCAGTTCTGATTTAGACATTAAATTTGAAAATATTTTAAATTTTTTCTATAACTCGTGTCTTGAAAACAAGCTACCATTGTAGAGTTTTCAATATATTTTTCAATAGTTAATTAATCATGATTATAATTTCAAAAGTCAAAATAATGAGCAATAGTTTTTTGAAGCAATAACATTTTATATTAAAAATTATATAATTTTATGTCACTTATTCCGATGGAAGAGTTGATTTTTAGGTACTCAGTGTTGTCTATTTCAAGCTATAAGTTGTAGATAATATCTTTTAATGTTTCTGCATAGTTCTGAGAAAAATCTTATTGAAGCTTGGGACCTAGTCTAAAAGAGCAAGTCTTAGAAGTTAATTTACAACTGTAAGAACCCAGTAGAGATTAACCTAACTTCAGAAGCATGCATTTATTTTTCAAAGAATGCTGAGATCTGGGACAGGGAGATATCCCTGGTTTGCAAAGTTAAAGACAATATTCTTATCTTTCTCAGGAGAGATTTATTTATATTCCAAAAGGTAATAAATCAGAATCTTCCCAAGGAACAAATTGTTTTCTCCCTCCTTAAAGAAGGGGAGAAGGACAGTCTGTACATAAATACCCAAATTCATTTTTTTTTTTGGTGTTTCTCACCCAAAGTACAGACCCCATCAAAATATATGACATCTGGTTTTCACCACATTACCCTGTGGGCAAGAATTAGGACAGAGGAGAATCAGTGCAAATATTGTTATATGAAGAATAATTGTCTCTGCTCCAGAGACCAGTGTGTATCCAGATTGTTATTAATAAATATGAAAATTGAAAATATATCACATGCCTTTTGATTTAAAAATGGCTTCTCTACTCCAAACTTTTAAGAATTTGGCCATGTTTTTATAGGTTTTAAACCTTTAAATGTAGATTACACTTTTAAATATGGCTACCAGTTTGGCTCAATACAATTTGATTTGCTAAAGTATCTATCTATGCTGCTCTGTCTTGTTTTTGTTTTAAACTGTTTTACAAGGGTAAAGTAGTATCTGGAATTGAGGCACCTGAAGCATATCCTGTAAATATCTATAGCTTGTACCAAATGGTACAGCTGTAGAGCATGAGTCCCCAAGCTAAAAGGTCAGTCTCCCCATTCTTCC
>NW_006494613.1:16536619-16543665 GCF_000325575.1 Pteropus alecto
GTCTTCTCACCCCATTCTCTCCTTCTTTCACCCTTCGTGCCTCTGTATTTTCTTTTTTTTCTTTTCTTTAAAAACTTTATAGCATTTCATAGATTTTGATATATTTTCAGTACTATTCAATTCCAAACATTTGGATTTTCTTTATGATTTGGTCTTCAATCTATGGATTATTTAGTGTATATTGCAAAATATTCAATATTTTGAGCTTTACTATATATCTTTTGCTCTTGATATCTAATTTAATTGCACTGTGGTCAGAGAAGACCACAGTGCATATTTGTAGCTCTTTTAATTTATTAATAGCGGATTATGATCCAGCATATGTGCATTCTTTGTGAAGGTACACTTGAAGAGAATTTGGATACGGAGTTGTTAGGTATGATATTCTACGTAAATGTCCATTAGAATAAGAATTTTTGGCAATATTTTATCTTCTATAACTTTATTAATTTCTTAACTATATATTCTATTGTAAAAAACAAATATAAAAATCTATGATTTTTGTTTGTTTTCTTTCTGTCAAAGTTTATTTCATGCTTTTTGAAGCTCTACATTATACACTATAATATGTTCTTCATTTTATATTTTCTTGATAAATTATTCTTATCATTTTGAAATGCCTCCTTTTATCTCTGAGAGTACTCTTTGTCTTGAAGTCTATTTTATTTGATGCTAAACTAGCAACTTCAGCTTTTTCAGTCAATAACTTGCAAGATTTTTTTCTATTCGTTTACTTTCAACATGCCTTTGTATTTAAAGTGTTTTTTATACTTTAATAAATAAGCACTGCTTATTTATTTATTTTGATAATCTCTCCTTTTTAATCAGAGTGTTTAGAACATTAGCATGCAATGTTAACTTGATATTGTTGAATTCATATCTACCATTTTATTATTTTTTTCTATTTTCATTCTATTTTTTCTTTGTTCTCTCATGCCCTCTTATGTAATTTGCTGTTTACCAAAATTAGATTTTAATGTACTTATTGGCATTTTAGCTATATTTATTTGTATTACAGTGCTCATTCTTAAATTTTTAGTCATCTTAGAGTTAATAATGTACCATTTCAAACTACAGCTAAAAATCTTGAGATCATATAGGCTATTTCTTCCCTATCTTTATATTTCTTCATTATATGTATTTTAACTACAAATATATATTTTTTAAATCTATAAAACAATATTGTAAATTTTGTTTTAAAGTCATAGATATTTTAGCTGACTTAAATAGAGAAAATGTTTTTTGTTTTTCAGTTCCCATTCCTGGTGCTTTTCCTTCATTCCTTAAGATGCAAGTGTCTCTTACATCTTTTCTTTTTAACCTGAATATCATGCGTATATTGTTATGCAAATGTGCTTGCAACTAATTAAGTTTCTGTAAATAAAATGTCTTATTTTGCCTTAGTTCTTGAAAGGTATTTTCATTAATTATAGAATTCTTGGTGGATAGTTTTTTCCCCTTATAAAATGTTAAAAATTTTATTTCTTACAAAATTTCTGTTGAAACTCTTTTCTCATTCTTATTGTTGTTTCTTTGGAGATAATGCATCTGATCTTTCTGATTCATTTAGGATTTCTCTTTTTCCTTTGTTTTTAAGTCTTTCTATAATATGTTTGTGAGTGAATTGGAAATAATTAGAAATTATTTTTCCTGGATTTCATAGAGCTTTTTGAATATTTGACATGGTGAATTTTATATATTATATCTCTCCTCTGTTTATGAGATTTTAATTTCCATAATATTAAATCCATATGTCTTTTACATTCTTTTTAAATTTCCAAACTTTTTACTCTTTGTGCTTTAATTGGGATTTTCTTTCTTAAGCTAACTTCCAGATTATTTATCTTTCTTTATTGTGATGTCTACTGTATTATTAAATACATCTTGATTATATTTCTGATATTTTTTCAATTCTAGAATTTCTATTTAACTCTGTTATAGATTGCAGTTGCCTATGGTATTATTCTTTATTCTTGAGCTAATCATTATTATATATATTTCCTCTAATATCTGTAATATCTACCTAAGTCACCCATGGGTCTTTTAAAAAATATAATTTAAAATTTTAAATAAAAACTTTGTGTTTTAAAACACTTTTAAATTTGCAGAAAAAAATGTAGAGATAGTACAGAGAGGTTCTCGTATACTTTGCACCCAGTTTCTATAATTAACATCCTACTCAAATATGGTATATTTATTAAACTTAATGAACCAATATTAGTACATTACTATTAATAAAATCTATGTTTTATTCAGATTTTCTTAGTTTTTACCTAATGTTCCTTTTATGTTACATTATAATTATACTCTAGCCCTGTTGCTGTTATGGGTAAAGGTGAGGGAGGGGAAGCATTCTGTAACCGTTGGGGCTGATCAGAGTTTGATGTTACCCCAATGGCGAGGGCAGGGAGAATGATAATGATGGTGCAGAAGTGTAGTTAGCATTTTCTGTCAGTAATTCCTTATTGATGCAGTGAAGAATCACAAGTCAATGAGATTTAGAAAAGATTTATTAAAAGTATGTTTTAGAAAGACAAAGAATGCACCAAGAAAGCACATGGTCCCAGTGCTGTAACCACAATAATTAACACAAAGAGGCCAGAGCAGTGACAAAAAGAGCCACACGAAAGGAGCCAGAAGGGCAAAAGAGACAAAAAACAAAAACAAAAGAAGGACCCAGAAATGGAAATATCTGTATTATATGTGGTCTGTGATGTCTGTATTATATGTGGGATATATTATATGTGGTGGTTCCAAAGGCATTGTTAGGTGATTGACAAGTGAGGTCATTTTGATTGACACCTGCTGCTATATAACTCTGCCAACCGTGAATGTGCATACCCAGAATTCTACTATCATTGGGGTATTTTTTTGTGCAGTAGCTAGGGCCCCTATTCCTTTGTTCCCTATTTCTTTGCTCCCTCTGTTGCTCATGTCTGACTAGCTACCTAACAATTCCATAATCTTATGAATAAATCTTAGTCTTTTATTGGGCCTGTATTTTTGGGATCTATCCTTTACAGGTATTTGTCCAGAGATATGGGATTTTTTTCCTTAGATTAAAAGAAAGAAACAGTAAGACTAGAGGGAGATTGTGAAGAATACCTTTTCTACATAAAGGAATACCATTTCTCCATAAGGCTTTAATAAAGTATTTTTCTCCTCAGAGTAGACCTTTTTTATACAGAAAACTCCACGTGTGTTCTACAATGATTGCTCTCCTGCTGCCAGTCATGAAAGGATCTTTCCTGGGTTTTGACTTTGAGAACCTGGTGTGTTTTCTTGAGGTAAACCCCATTAAAGTATGAGCATCTCCTTAAAACTTCAGGCCCAGGGATGTGTCTTTCTCAATCCAATTTATACGGTCTTTAGCAATTAGTAAAAATCACCATTTAAATATTCCTACCAGTGTTTATGGTCCAGTAGCTTCTTCTCCAGGTAAACTGTGACTCTTTAGATTTACCTATCTTGTCAGATTTATGGGTGAAACTTTATCCTGCAATCTCAGTTCTCTAATAGATCAAAGAAAATTATTACTTTTCTGTTTAAGTTTTGCTTGTTGTGAATATGGGGATAATGACACCAAAGCTGTTTTTACTTTGGAACTGAAGCCAGAATTCTTCAATGTCTTTTAGTAGGAATGGTAAGGTGACCACTGGATCTTTTTAGATTGTTTTGTTTCTTTTTGTTTGTTTGTTTTTGTTCTGCTCTGGTCTTCTCCTTTGGAATGTCTATGATTTTTTTTTAATTGAATGTCACATGTTTTAAAGAAAATCTACCAGATTCTACCTTTTGTTATCTTCTTCTTAAAAGATTTTTCTTTTTTTCTTGGAAAGCAGTTAGAGAAATTTTAGCTCACTTCGATCCAGGTAAGAATGTTTGTTAACATATGTTAGTGCTAGTTGTTTTCAATTGCTCTTCCTCCTAAAGAATAATAATTCTTGATTTTAGTTATTTTATGATTTCAACTTAAAGTCTCTCTTTTTTATTTCTCTTAACTAACCGTCATTTTGATGAAACTTGAATTCTAACCTCTGTCTTCTTAGTATTGCAAGACTGCTAACATTTTTGTAGAGTACTCACATAGCTACTGCTTTCTGCTTTGTGTGTACTACTCTTTTCATATGCAACTTACGAGTCAGCAATTACCTTTATATGGCCTGAATTGTGTCCACCAAATTCCTATGTTAAAGTCCCAATTCCCAGTACCTCAGAATGTAAACCGATTAGGAAATACAGTTTTAAAAGAGGTGATTAAGTTAAAGTGAGGCCCTTAGAGTGGGGCTATAATTTAATATGAAGGGTATATTTATAAGAAGTGAGAGGCACCAGGGCTCTGTGTGCAGAGAGGAAAGACCATGTAAAGAGACAGCAAAAAGGTGGTCCTCCAAATCTAAAAAGAGAGAGATCAGAGGCACACAATCTACTGGCACCTTAATCTTGAACTTCCAAATTCCAGAACTGTGAAAAAATAAATTTCTCTTGTTCAAGACATCCAATATGGAATTTTGTTATGGCAGCTCTAGCAAACTAACACATGCTTTATAAACAAATCTGAAACAGAATTTAGTCTCCTATTATGAAGTTCTCTTTTTCCCCTTATGTCTAGTCTATTTGGCAGTTTCAACGTATAACTTCATTATTGTTAATTCAGTTAAATTACAGGAAGACATGGGATGCCAGTTTTCCTAAGCCCCTACTCTCCCTGTTATGATTTAGAAAATCATTCAAAGGAAAGAGCTAAAGTTACTACTGGGCTCAGCTGGGTATGACTCCACTCTCTCGAGAATTTTTACCCCTTGAATATTGTCTGGTTTTGCATTTTTTAGGTTTATAATTGATCTTGGTGAGAATGTTAATCTTTTTAAGCTGATCTACCATGACGGTGATATTTCAGTTCAGTTGTTTTAGCATTTAATTTTTTATTAGTGGTTTATAAAATTAAGGCATAATAGACTATTATGGTACAATAGGTTTTCTATTGTGTGAATTGAGATTTGGGTGCTCATTTTTTTTCTCCTGCAAAAGTTCTCATTTTTCCCTTTCTCATTGAATGTGTGTATACCTGTTTCTAAATTGCCACTAAATTTCCCATGTGAGCATTTTATTTATTACTTCTGCCTTAGAATATTTTCTTTCATAAATAAGTTAAGTTCAGATTGATCACAAGAATGCTGAAGATTTGTCTCTATTTCTTTCACAACATATAAATAAGTAGATAGCTTCATCTTTCTATATATATCTTTAATGAGAGGAGAACACATATCTCATTTAGTGATTTAAATATTTACTTTAATAAAAGTAATAATATTTTGCAGTATCTTCTAAAAGTTTACTACTTCATGATAAATATGAAACCATTGCTAGCTTTTATTCTCTTCGTTGATTTAGGTTGCATCCTTACCTGAGAACTGTAAAATGTAGTTAGATGTAATATAATTGTATATGTTTGTATCATCCTTTCTATTATCATCAACTTTAAATGTAATAAATATTATCTCAAATCAACGTTTATTGGTATTTTGTTGAACTTACTACTTATTTTTGTTTGCCCAAAGACAATTTAAAATAGAAGCAATGAAGGTACATTCCTGATAATTTTAAATTTAAGATCCCATTTTTCTATAAAGCACAGGCAATCTAGATCGTTTCTATATTTGGAACCACATTCTAACCAACCTGAGTTTCAAATTTGTACACAACTGACCCAAAATAATGATATTGGTAACAACAACTTCATGCTTTTTAGGGCTTGTATGAAAAAAAAAAAAAAGCAGCACAATCAATCCTCTTTCATGAGATGTTGAGATCTGTAGGCTTCCTTCAAAGGAGTTCTTTGTTCTCATGTGGAAAGGGTTAGAGAAAGGAAAAATGGAAGAAAGAATCCATTCCCTCTTAATACAGGGTCTGTGAAAGTGATTGAATGAGGCAGAAAATTTCATTGCAAGTCTATGATACAGGTCCTGTGTCAGGTAATAAAGAAAAAGTGAATTTCAAAAGTCTTTTCAAAGAAGAAGATTTTAAAAAAATGACAACACTACAAGTCCAGGTCAAATCAAGGGTTGTACCCATAAAAAATAACAAATATGAAGATGTTGGAAAAAACCTCCAGTGCTAAATCAGTTTTATTAAATAGACTCTAGTCATGTTGACTTCCTTGTGTAGTAACATACAAAAAATAATTTTTCAAATATATATATTTCCAAACATTTATATTCTAAAACATGAAAGCCTAAGATTCAACTTAGACAAAAGCAATAATTTTTTGTTCTAATAAACTAGAAACCCATGGTCTCAATATCCCTCACAGTTTTCTGTATAAGTGCGTTTGTGTGTATGCATGTGTGTATTAGTGTTTGTGCACACATGTGCATGATTTTTGTGTTATGTCTGCACATATCAGACACATTAGACACAGATGTATGTTTGGCCTGTAGTATTTTGGCCTATAGCATATTAATTTTAACATTAATTATCAACCTATAACATTTTCTACTCATGGGAATTCACATTTAAAAATCCATATTTTCAGCTTCTCTTGGAAGAAAAAATATATGAAAATGCCAGGCCAGCAATCTGATAGTAAATATTTTAAATATAATGATCAAATAGATTTGATATATAATAGCATTATATCAGTTGAGTTAAAATCCATTGGATTGAGTTTTTCAGAGGAAGTTACTGACTAAAAAAGAAAAAGAAGATTTAGAGATTGAAATATTTTAATTCGAGATATCGATAGATCTCAAATTCTTTTCTGATCTTTGTTCTATTGATATCATACATTTTACTTGTGCATACGTTATAATCACACATTATATTATTTTTTTATTTTTATTTAAACAATATTTGAAAGAAATTTAAATAATAAAAACAGTCATACATTTACTCCTGCAGTTACCATTTCTGCCACATTTGATTCCTTTGTAGGCATTTATTTTTCCGCTTAATATATATTTTCTTCTTCCTAAAGAACTTCGACATTTGTTGTAGTGTAAGTTTGCTGGATTGCTTCAGCTTTTCTATATCTCAATTCATATGAATTG